>NW_026622167.1:0-18536 GCF_003711565.1 Takifugu flavidus | reverse complement strand
TTTTTACCTTTCTGTATCAGTATTTATTACCCTCTTGATTTTTTGTTTTATTGCAATCAGTTCATGAATTTAGGTTTTATTTTTGTTCAATTGAAAGTAATAAATGCAGGGGAAGCAACCATGGCTACCACTTCCTATTCTGCAGTCGCATTCGAACACAATAGGGGTGTCACAGTGCCTCCTACCATTCACAGTCAGTAACGCACTCACGATACTCCCAATACCCGAAAAATGGATCCCAACCTTCAGATGGAACTTTTCCTTATTGTCTACATTTTGGCTTTTACAATGCCAAAAAAATGCTCCTGAAGTCAATGTTCAGATGAAAAATACGTTCCTGCAGCAAAGATGAAGCCTTAGCCGGGTGGAATACACGACCAAGTCAGCAATACTGTATACACAAACTACAAGTTTTTCATGGAGTGTTTAGAGAACACATGTGTCACCTTTTACCCTGTCAAGTGTTAAAGCACAGCTAAAAACATGACATCTGACCTGTCATAATATTAGAATATCAGTCTCCTCCCTCGTTGACTGCTCCACAGTATTTCCCCTTTAGACCCAAAAGGTTCTGAGTTCTTTTGGCCCAGACTGGAGCTTTTTTGAGTGCTGCCTATTCCTTTGTAGTGTAGGGAAAAAACCTTCATGCTCATGTGATGAATCAAAGGAAAATTTACTTTAAAAGCGGTTTAATCAAAGAACAGATGCCAATACATTTATGTTCAATATGCTCTGACGTCTCATCTGATGAAGATGCTGGAGAGACTCATCCTCGATCACCTGCGCCCACTGGTGAGCTCCTTCATGGACCCGCTGCAGTTCGCCTACCAGCCGAGCATCGGGGTGGACGATGCCGTCATCTACCTCCTCCACACCGCCCTCACTCACCTGGAGAAGGCTGGAAGCACTGTGAGGATCATGTTTTTTGATTTCTCCAGTGCATTCAACACCATCCAGCCCAGGCTGCTGGGGGACAAACTGGAGGTAGCTGGGGTGGATCACCACCTCACAACATGGATTCTGGACTACCTCACACAAAGACCACAGTTTGTGAGGGTGAAGGGCTCCGAGTCAGATCGGCTTCTCTGCAGCACTGGAGTCCCGCAGGGAACAGTTCTGGCTCCTTTCCTGTTCACCCTCTACACCGCGGACTTCTCATACAGCACATCTTCATGTCACCTCCAGAAGTTCTCTGACGACTCTGCTGCTGTGTCGGCCTCATCACTGATGGGGACGATACGGAGTACAGGGAACTTATTCAGGGCTTTGTGGACTGGAGCCTGCGGAACAACCTCCAGATCAACGCTGGCAAAACCAAGGAGCTGGTGGTGGATTTCCACAGGCGTAACAACCCCCCCCCGCCTGCACCAGTGAACATCCTGGGAACGGATGTTGACGTGGTGGAGTCGTACAAGTACCTGGGTGTTCACCTAAACAATAACCTGGACTGGACACATAACACAGACGCCTTGTCAAGAAGGGCAATAGCAGACTGTTCCTGCTCAGGAGGCTGAGGTCTTTTGGAGTGCAGGGACCCCTCCTGGGGACTTTCTATGACTCTGTGGTGGGATCAGCCATCTTCTACGGGATAGTCTGCTGGTCCGGTAGCATCACGGACAGGGACAGGAAGAGGATGGACAGACTGGTAAGGAGGGCCAGCTCTGTCCTCGGATGTCCCCTGGACTCGGTGGAGGTGGTGGGAAACGGAAGGATGATGGCTAAGCTGTCATCCATGTTGAACAACACGTCCCACCCCCTACAGGACACCCTGACAGCACTGGGCAGCTCCTTCAGTGAGCGGCTGCTCCACCCTCGCTGTGTGAAGGAGAGGTATTGCAGATCTTTCCTACCGGCTGCTGTCAGACTGCACAATAACATAACACACCCTAACACAATCTGAATATTATATATTCTGATATGTATATTGTATTCACCCTCTGTACTATGTACAGGTACACAGAGGCCGAGTATCCATTTATCTGGATTATTGTAAATATACATCCTCTGTGTATATTCCAAATCCTGTTCTATTTGATTTTATCTATTTTTCTCTGAGTGCTCTTGCTGCTGTTGTTGCACTGTAAATTTCCATTCCCCGTGTGGGACAATAAAGGATCTGAATCTGAATCTGTTACATCTGAAATACATATAAGATGTGTCTTGTGGGAAAAACAAGGATGGAATTTAAGCAAAGAACCTTATAAGGAAAATAAATTGAATTTTCTCTGCACAGCAGCACATAACAATTCCAACAAGTGTTTCAACAGTCTGTCAGAGAGGCTCACAGAATTTTTTTTTCACAAATATCCATATCTGGAAAGACACCAGTTTCTTAAAAAAAAAGGCAATGTTTCCTCATAGAGAAATACATTTTCCAAACCACACCAAGTTTTCATGGCCATGAAAATAAATTTCTGATAATCAATACAACAGAGAATACAACCCCTTTTTTTCCTTTTACAATATGAAAATTCACGGGATGAGAACACTATTAGTCTGATGTCCACTTTTTTTGCAGTACCACTTGCTACCTCTCTACTCTCTTCAATGAGAAATTGATCCCAAAAATCCCAATGGGCATTTTGCAAACATATGTAATCAAATTCATGTGATTATACAATTGAGGTTTCAGTTAATAAGCACTGACAGGACACTTTACCACTCATGGGGGTAGACAGGCTAATTCTATGAAAGCTTTCCACATTTTAAAAACATACAGCTTCTTGTCTATGTGGATGTTTTTGTGCACGAGTCAACAACCTCTTTGAACAAAACCTGTACAAATTCAAACATGGCTTCTCAACTGTGTTGACTATCTATAGTAGCTTGCAAATGTATTCACACTCCTTGAACGTTTCCACCTTTGGTCACAACCACAAACACTGAAATTTAATGTGAAAAACCATACAAAGAATTATTCATTCCCCTTTTCTCTGAATGCAACCAATTGCCTTCAGAAGTTGACCTGATGATTGTTGAATGATGTGTGTAATCTAATTTCAGCACAAATACAGCTGTTCTGTGCAACAAGCAAGGTTGGGAAATAAAAAGCTTTGAATCTCACAGGTTAGGGTTAGCTGAGATCCACAGCTCAAGAATCTGTCCACAGCACAACTACTGGTTGTGCATTGCACAGATCTGGCCTTTAAGAGTGCCAGAAGAAAGCCATTGTAAAAAGAAAACCATAAGAAGTCCTTTTGCAGTTTGCCAGATGCCATGTGAGGAAACATGTGGATGAAGGTTCTCTGATCAACACTGCAGATCACTCTGGACACAACATCTCAGGGGTTTTCTTCTTTCCATATTTTGGGCAATATGTAAAGAATACCTGCTAAACTGCAAAATATATTCCATATTTTAACTGGCCCACTTAAAAGTTATACTTCTCTCAAGAATCTGTGGCAACATCTGAAAGCTACCATTTACGAACGCTCCCCATCTAATCTGACTCAGCCTGAGTGTCTTTTCAGAGAAGAATGGGTAAAATTTATAGTCTGTAGATATTCAAACATGGTAGAGACATACCCCAAAAGACATGCAGCTGTGATTGCAGAAAAAGGTAGATATATAATTTGTACTCTGTATAATTTTTACTTTACGAGTGTGCAGCTTGGTGTTGGTCTTTAAGACAAAATTCCAATAAAGCATATTTCCATTTGTGGTCGTAGAAAGGTTCAAGAGGTACGACAACTTCTGCAATCCACTGTAGTTGAACAACTCCCAGCTGAGATGTAAAACACCTCCCATCTTATAAAGTCTATTTCGACTTGTGGACTCGCATTGAGATCTCAGAGTGGATTTTAGCGTGTACGCATTTCCACATGTTTGACAAACATGTGGCTTCTCGGCATTATGGGTTCTTATGTGGGCGGTCAAGTCCTTCTTCAGAATGAAACCTTTCTCACATGTTACACATACATGTGGCTGCAGACCTGTGTGAATTATCATGTGATCGCGCAGACTCTTTTTTCGCAAGAAGCCTTTCTTGCACGTCAAACACACATATGGCTTCTCACCTGTATGAATTAAGATGTGAGAACTCAGGTGACCTTGTTGCGTGAAAGATTTCCCACATGTTTTACACACATATGGCTTTTCACCTGTGTGAATTCTGATGTGAATGTGCAAAGCGGACTTAAATTTAAAATGTTTCCCACAGGTATCACATTTTAAAGACTTTTCACCTCTGTCAGAATGACAGTTTCTTTTTAGTTTGCTAGGTTTCTGAACATCTTTAGCATGCCGCTTACCTGCACGCTGTCGGGGTTGTGTTATATTCTTGTCCTGCTTGGTTGACCGAGAGCCACCACGTCTAGTTTTCCTTTGACCTATGACTTTGTCCTCACGACAGCTGGTGGAAAGCAGCAGCAGTGGGTCACTGTTCGGTTCTGACATCACAGGATTCAAAAGTGGCAACTTGGTCGCAGACTGTTTTGTAGTTTTATCAGGATTTAGGGTCTGAACCTCCCTGTATACTTCAGAACTAGGGGGGAAAAGGGATGCGTCAGTCTCCTGCTTCAATACAACTTCCTCCGCAGTGATCCTGAGATGTTCCTCTTTCATGTGTTGAGGTTTTGTGTCCTCTGGGTCCAGACCAGAGTTCCTCTCAGTGTTCCAGTTCCCCTGGTTGATGAGAACTTCCCCATCTTCCTCCTTGCACATGAAAAATGTTGCCCTTGAAAATCTAGAGTGTCACAGAAAAAAAAGACTGAATTAGATTGAGGCTGAAGCTTGGCTGAGCTGTGAATACTGGGACTATTCAGCTCACCTTGTGTTTGTGGATGGTTTTGTTTGCGAAGAGTTGATCCAGAGTCATTTTGTTGATCTCCCTTATGATTACTGTCCTCATGTGTGCTGTGAGAGAACAGCTGTAGGTTTGGTTCTGATTCCTCAGAATTCATTACCGACATGATGGCTAAAGTCTTTTGTAGAGAATCATCAAGATTCAAGTCCAAAGTAAGATATTCACTGGGGTCATGATCCTGATCAATAGAAAGAAGCATTTCATTGTTTTGAATCACAGGTTGCCCCATCTTGTCATATATGTATATATATATATATATATATATATATATATATATATATATATATATAAAAGTATATATATATATATATTTAAAAGTAGTAAAAAATAGACTACAAAATATTAGTGGTGAAATATGCTCCACTTTCTTGGTGAATTGCCCTGTGTGACCCATTCATAAAGCTTCCTTTAATTCAGCCTTTTTGAGCTGGTTTGTGAGGTCTCTGCAGACATCAGTAACCAGAGTTACGCGTTTCTTAAAACTGGACAGAAGACGAAGCAGATGACTAAAATTAATCCTTTAAATGCTCGATGAGTTTGAGAAAGTCTGCCTCTTTTGGAGCATATATGGCCCTGGTCTGTGCTCCTGTTGGGTTTAGTGTCTTTTTCGAAAAGGTCAAATTGCATGAATAGACTGCCAGCGTTCTGAATTGGAATGTTTGATGAGTATGTAGACTATTGCCAAATCCAACTCACTTGAGATTATAACAGAAAGCACCACTAGATGATACTACACTTATTTTGAAAACATTAAAAACGCGCGGAGAACAGGGCACACGGGCCAAGACCGAGTCTTATATGGTAACCAAAAGAGTTCTAAAGATTATTCGAAAGGTGCATATTCTGTAAGCATTATGCATAAAGACAATACACACGTATTTATGCAGCAATTATACTCGATAGTGTTTGAAAAAGCTTTAGACTTCACCGGTAGGGAGTATCGTCGTGTCTGGTCTCAATTTTTCCAAAAGTCGATGCTGACTATCGATCTTTTCTTCATACTCGCTAATCTTCACACTTTTGGGTTCTTTTTCTGCACACAACCTCTGAAATTTTCTGGTTTTCAACTGTCTTTTTGTTTTCAATTTAATTCCTACACTTAATTGAGACTCATTTTAAACTCACTCTAAAGAAAATAAAACAGCTTTGAATTTAATTAATATAGTTGACGGTTATCGAATTGATTTGACGTTTGTTGTGCTTTAAACATTAATTTGCCTCGTATCTGTGGTAGCTTCTGCCTGAACCAGCTGCACATGCACCACTTTACCACCAACACTGTCACTGACTCTCTGTTTTACTCACAGAGCAGATCTGTTTTTACACTCTTTAAAAGAAAATCCTGAAAACTTACAGCATCAAAATTACATCTTTTTTTTCTTTGTTAAATGGTTCTGTATTTTCTACCAGCCATGCATATAAATCATGGAAAGAGGAAGGAAACAGAACATGTTTTACTTCTTCAAAGTTCGTAGAAAATCGACTCCACTTCAGCGAGATGTCTTGACGGTCTGGCTGCTCTTTTCTCAAGCTCAGAGAGCTGATCAGCTGCCAAGAGCTGATTTTCTCATGCTCAGAGAGCTGACCAGCTGCCAAGAGCTGATTTTCTCATGCTCAGAGAGCTGATCATCTGCCAAGAGCTGATTTTCTCAAGCTCAGAGAGCTGACCAGCCACCTGCCCTGAGCTGACCTGAATGGTCACGTCTGGACCTGCAGCAGCAGAGCAGCAGCCATGGGGTTGGCTGCAGCAGCCTTCCTCCTTCTCCTCATCGCTCCAGGTAAATGTCTTCGCATTGAAATAGTTAAATTGTCTTCAGCAGTTACAGTAAAACAGATGGCTGATTTGGACGATGATGAGATGATTTTGTGATCAGAATTGACACTAAACATAGAGGGAACATATTCAGTACTGGTTTGGGTGGACTTCAAAGGAAGCCCATCTTTACAGCCCAGACTCACCAGCTCCACAGATGTTGGGGAGTTGGGCTGTGTCGTCGCTGCAGGTCAGACCATTAGTGAGCTGGAAAATGCCATAGAACTTCCAGACACGGTTTCCAGTGCGGGTCATCTGGTTCACCGCACTGGTGTTAAAACGTGTCACCGTCTCCACAGCACAAGTTACTGGATAACGAGACAATTATGAAGAAGTGTTTTTATTTCTTTTTATATAAACATCAGCACCAGAGAAGATTTAAATGGGAAATAATGCCATGTATTCCAGGACTCTGACATATTTAGAAATATTTTTTGTTTTATGCCATGACACACATCAGAGTTTGATATTTATGATTTTTTCATCACTTATAAACGTTTGAGCACTTCAACAAATGTTCAATAACTGGTACTCACTTTTGGCCATGAAGGTTCTGTCACTGAGTCCATTCGATTTTCCTTTTGTCGCCTGGATCATTAATTCCTGCAGATGACATTTGTTCACTGGCTGGCTGTCAACCAAACCACAGCTCAAGAGGAGCACCAGCAGAACCCTCATTTTACCCTCCATCCTATATGTGGACAAGTCCCTTTTTCATGACATATATGTTTTCTGTGGAGTCACCAGCGTCCAATCTCAGAGGATGCCTTTTGTTCTTGTCTGATAAAAGTCCCTCCCTCAGTGTTTGACACTGACAGTCGTGCCAAGAAATCATATCTTTGGTTTCTGGAATTCAATAGAGCTGGAGGGGAGAAAAATGATCTGTGTGCATGAATACATCTTTTCTGTTTGACAGGTTACACCCTATTCATACTGGAAAGACGCCCACCCCCACCAAACAAAACCAAAAAAGCTGAAAAGGGAACAGTTGATGTTCCCATGTCATCAGAGGACATTTACAAATCCTGAAGATGAGGTGTCAGTGTTGTCACTGTGTGTGTGTGTGTCTGTCTGTGTGTGTCTGTGTGTGTGTGTTTTCCTTAGAGCATGCAGTTAGCAAATGAAGAAAGAACAAATGAAATTAAATCAAAGAACAGTAGAGCTGCAACAAAGAAGAACATACAACCGTACAGGAGAAGGATGTGCTCATTTATATATCATTTATTTAATAGGTACAGTCAAACTTTATGTAGCACCCTTTTCTTTTACATAAAATGTAATATGTTTATTTAGACTAAAAATAAAGAACAAGCACAAGTTCCTCACATTTTGTGAGTTACACCTGTAATATAGTATATGGGTATAAACAGGTATATAGGGATACAGTAGGAATACATGGCTACATAACATGTTAGGATGGTTTGCTTTACGACCAAACCTTTTGGCTTTGATCTTTGGAAGAGCAAAGATTATAATCCCTATCAACAACCGTCGACTGTCAAATAGCCTCCTTGGTGTAGGTAAAAGACCCGACCCCCCCCCACCAGCTAGCTAGCTAGCTCGCTAGCTCACTCACTCACTCACTCACTCACTGTGTGTCTGCTGCTCTGATGTTGGTGTTGGGTGATGTTTTTAACCACTTTACCTCATCCACAGACACCAAAGGAGAAAGCAGCCGGAACAAAGCTGATAAAAGTCAGCATGATGCTGGTCACCTTCACTGGCCGTTCTGAAAAAGAAAGTTGAAAACCTTTAATGATAAACCAGGAACTGATGAATCAGTCAAATCCTGATCCAAATGATCGCACCCTCATCAATGCTGAGTCCTCCCCAGAAAAACTACCTTCTCACCTCAGATGCCCACATGGTTGGTTTTGACTCCTCTCTTTTATGAACCAGAATTTATGTATAACTGTACCATACCATGGGTAAATATAGGTGCAGCTGATGTTGACTGTTGATCCTTTGACAGCAAAGATGTGACCATTGGTGTACTTCACCCCCCAAACATCCTGAGCCTGTAGAACTGGAAAATATCAGAAACAACAATCAGATACATTCAGACATTCATAAAATAACCAGCTTCAGAAAATAAAGCATTAATATTTAATTTTTAAATGATTTGAGGATGTGAAGTAAACTTTCAGTAGATGACTGCTTTAAAAGTGATCCTGCGTCTGCTGTGTAAAACACAGCAGACGCAGGATCACCTTTATAGCAGTCATCTACTGAAAGCTTTCTTCACATCCTCAAATAAATCATTTAAAGATTTAAATATTAATGCTTTATTTCTGAAGCTGGTTATTGAAAATTATATGAATTATAATTATATTATATGAATGCCTGAATGTATCTGATTGTTGTTTCTGATATTTTCCAGTTCTACAGGCTCAGGATGTTTGGGGGGTGAAGTACACCAATGGTCACATCTTTGCTGTCAAAGGATCAACAGTCAACATCAGCTGCACCTATATTTACCCAGAGTATCATAAAGTTACAGATAAATTCTGGTTCCTAAA
The DNA here is from genome assembly GCF_003711565.1 of Takifugu flavidus. Lineage (NCBI taxonomy): Eukaryota > Metazoa > Chordata > Actinopteri > Tetraodontiformes > Tetraodontidae > Takifugu > Takifugu flavidus. Next base: position 9,400 of record NW_026622167.1, on the reverse strand, counting down.
AAAGAGGATTCCTAATTTGAGAATCTGATCACATCATCCCAGAGTATTCAGGTCGTGTTGAGAATATCTGTGATGACAAGATCAACAGATGTACTCTGATCATCAGAAACTTGACAGAGAGCGACTCAACTGTTTACATGTTCAGATTAATAACTGATCGACATGATGGGAAGTATTATGGTAAACCTGGAGTCACTCTGAGGGTCTCAGGTAATGTTTTGTTCTGCATCTTTATGACATCAGTATCTGATGGGTGGCGTGCCTCTGTGTCAGTCTACCATGAGTTGTTTTTCTTCCTCAGATCTTCAGGTGATCAGATCAACTCAGAATCTGAGCTGTGGCAGCTGTTCTCTGACACGTCAACAAAACTGTAACTTGTTCAAGACTGAACAAAAGATCCTTGGAAACATTTATTATGCAGCTCCAGAAGACATATTCTTGACGACTGCACCTGTAGGATAGGAGAAATAGGACATTCTGGTGAGTTCACCAAACTGTAACATAATATCATCTCTACACTGATGCAGAAATACTTTCATTGTGTTAAAGTAGAAACCAGCAACAACTCCAACGTCAATCATATGATCCTTTCAGTCACAGCAAAAGTCAGAATTTGGACATCAACTGGCCACAGTTCTTTTCTGTGCCTGTGTCATATTGTGATTTGAATCATTGTTTGACAGTAAGAGCAGTTTTGTGCATTGTGTGTTACAGGTGTGAGTGTCAAGGCAGCGACTTCCACTTCTACTGAAATCTGTGTTGTCAAAGGATCAACAGTCGACATCAGCTGCAAGTGCAGATATTCAAGCTGGGTACCATACGATGATACTTTCTGGGTTATAAAAACTTCTGATGTGGAACTCAGCTCCAACTCACATCATTCATATACGTGCTTTAAAGAGTAATTAAATTATCAGTATGATCAGTCAAAGTACTACTACTACTACAGACATACTATGAGGATCACAAATGTGCATAAGAACGACTCAGCTGTCTACAAGTTCATGATCAGAACAAACACAGGTGGTTGGAGATTAACTGGTGAACCTGGAGTCAGACTGACTGTACCAGGTAACTCTCAGCATGTCAGTGTGTTGACGTCAGCAGTTGTTTCTATAGTAACGGTGTGCTTGTTGATGACAGACCCAGTGCTGCAGGTACGTGTGAGTAGACAAGAGAGCAGCAACAGGAGTGAGCTGACGTGTCAGAGTCAGTGTGGAGCGTCTCTTAATTCTTACATATGGTACAAGAATGATGAGAAAGTTGACGGTGTCACAAGAATTCAACATGTTTCCCTGAGTATAAATTCTCCAGCCAGATATTCCTGCACTGTTATAGGATACGAATCCTTCCGCTCTCCTGCAGTGTGTAAGTAAATAAGACTGATTTGGATTGTTCCTGACTTATCTCCAAACTCTGCTTCTTGTGATTCTCTTACTGTCAGTAACAGATCACCCATAGTTCCCCTCATTGTCAAAGCTTACCTGACTACTTATTGGCACAATGCAGCCAATCAGAAGAGGTCATCTCAACCATAATTTATGTGAAATGAGTCTATGGAGACAGACGTGACCTCCCGCAGACTCCACATTTCATCAGTTCAGTAATGTACATGAGACTAAACATTAAACCTGAAATTAGATCTGTTTATGGTGTAACAAACCTGTGTCATCTATTTTATTACGTGAATGTCAAAGGGAACAATATCAGATATCAGGTGTTTGTATGAGGTCACGTTCTTGTTGGTCCTCTTTGTCTTGTTTATGTAAAAGATACTTTTCTCCCTATTATCCTGATGACTTTTTTTTACCTGTGTCTCCAGTATGTGCTGTCTAGTATGTTTCATCTCCCTGTCTGTGTTTCTAAGCCAGTCTGTGGTTTCTAGCTGGTATATTTAGTCAGATTTTTTCTATGTTTTCCTAGTTCCATGCTGGATTTACAATTTAAGCACATGGACTATGTTGATATGGACTATGAAGATTGTTAGATCCATTATATTAAAGTTATCTCTTATTTGCTTTCACCTTGTTATATTCCTTATTCTTGTTATATTGTCTCTCATTACTTAATGTTTCTTATTATTTGCTAATGCTTAATGTTCATGATGCTTGGTATGTCAACTTGAACTTCTCTGATCAAGGGCGACAGAAATGCGGTGGCTGTTGGAGAAGTGGCATTGACTGGAGACAGAGCTGCAGAGCATGACACAGGAGCTGTTCTCTTAATCGTCTGATATAGAAGAATGTGCTGTTTGTGAGCTAAGCTAATCAAATCAGTGAAGGCCTACGTATAATCTCACCATTATGATTTACAGTCTCTTGCTCTGTTTGAGACCTACTATCTTGTGTTTTCCCCTCCCTTAGACACATTTGACTTCTGTAACGAGGAACCTCCTAATTCCAATAAAAGAGGATGGCGGGAGGTGTGCGTCAGAACGTGTTGGAGATCTGTAACTGAGCACATCTCTCCGTTCTCATTGCAAGTAAATTTCTAAACTGTTGTCTTTGCCTCATTTGTGTTTTCTCGTGTTTCAGGTTGTTTGAACCTAACATTTTGGTCCTTCGAGCCGGATTCCAACACACCTGAAGGGTCCAGTGGGTGAGGCTGAACCTCAGGAAAGACCGTGGCCACGGCAGGCCGCCTCAAAGCGACCTAAGATACCCTTTCCGGGACTGGGCTTCAGCTCACTGATTGGACCCTGACGGTTGACGGAATTCCAGGAGGAAAAGGCAACAGTGGTGAGCATGTCTTGAATTCAAAAGTGTGTGTGTGATGATGATTGTCGGGGACTTAATGTAAAAATTGCGATAGACACTAAGGCAGTGTTTTGGGAGAGAGGAACCCGAAAGTCCTCTGTAAGACGCAATGAGAAACAAACCCTGTGAATACTAGTCAATGGCAGGTAAACAAGAGTACTAAGGGCAGTACCAAGGCAGGGCAAGGGAGTCCTGGCCACGTGAAAAAGAAATTAAGTCACGACAAATCATCCAAAAGAGTGATTGTGAGTGTGAAAGGATTGTTAAATACCACTAGGTATTTTCAATCATACCAAAGCAGTGGGACAGTAAGTGATAAGGCCCTTGTGGATGCAGAGGCAAGACTCTCCACTCGAAAGAGTTGAAGTGAGAAGTACCACACACGGTTTGATTAATTATCACCCCACTGAGATCAACATCCCAGTTTTAGGTCACCCTATGTGCAAGACTGGACCAAATTCTTAATAAAAAACAAAGACAAAAAAAACAAAAAACAAAAACAAAACAGTAAATTAGGATAAGGTTAACTCATAAAATAAAAATAATAAAATAGTCATAATAAAAAGCAGATAGAAAAGTAGAGCTAAAAGTAAAAATCGAAATCCTCCCAAAAAAAAAGTAAAGTAAACAAAGGCCCAGAGATGAATTGCGGTGTAAGGATTGGAAATTCATCGACGGACAAAATCCAAAGAAACTCGCGTATTTAGACAAGTGGATAACTGATTATGGGTTCAAAGGACAGCTAATTCCACAACAAATAACAGCCCTACAAGATGAAATAAAAGAGCGAACTAAAAATAATCCGAAAAAGATGAAAAATGCGGTTATGAGGATACTGAGTTTTGGTTACAGTTAGCGTTAAGGAGAGAGAAGGGACAAAGTAAGTCGAAAATGGAGGCAAAGGAGGGAAAGGACGAGGTTGAGAACAAACAGTTAATGTTTCACAGGAAAGAGGATAATGAGACAGGCGCAGTGAGCAGACGCGCGCACAGACAGACAGAGCAGGCAACAGATAAGTCGGCAGAGAAAGGGGAAGCGGATGTAGAACAGAGAGCAGCAGGGGTGGGAGGCTTGTATCCTGACCTTCGTGAATCGTGTGCATTGCCACCAACATATACACCACAGACATTAGACCCTCCACCCACTGATACACTTAGAATTACACGCTCAGCGCACCCCTTTGGGTATGCGTGGTCAAAGACATTAGGATAAGCACTGACTCCAGCAGTCCCAAAATTGAATAATCTAAGTGAAATGAGCATTCCTCCAATGGAAGACATGTACCCCATGATTGAATAGCTAATCCAAATGCTGAAACAAACCAACCTGTAATGCTAGTCTATAGAACTTGGACAATGGAGGATGTTAAAAAAAGCCATAGAAGGTGTGCCTTCCCATAAGGAAGACATAGAACTCTTTATAGAAGGTATGGAAAATGTGAGAAGAGCCTATCACCTTAATGGTGCAGAGGTTCAACAGATCTGGATGACAGCTCTGGGTTCTAACTGGACTCATGTAAGAGGAGACTGGAATCCAAAACAAACAAAAAAAGAGATGCTAAAACATGATGGTGGTGAATTGACAAACAGAGTCAATGCTCTTGTATTAAGAACTCGAAATTGTTTCGCTAAGAGAGCAAATTATGTGGAAATTAACCGTGTTAAACAAAGAGAGGATGAGCTTTTCGAAGAATATCAGGCCAGAATGACTAAAGTTTCAGAGCAAACAGCGGACTGCATGATGACAACAACGGTGACATGATCCACTATGAACGACGTTGATCTTTTCTAGAAGATGAAATCATGGCTGATGTCCTTTTGACACAGGAAGAAGAAGATTGGCTTGAAGAAATACCCACTAAATTGTGGTCAGTAGGACCCTCTGATGTAGGATTAATTAAAGGAGTATTACCAGTACAAATTAGACCTAAAAGCGAGTACAGGCCTCGTGTGAGGCAATATCCATTAAAAACGTTTGCTCGTGAGGGCATCAACCCGTAATACATGATCTGATCACAGCAGGAGTTCTCGTTACATGTGATGATTCACCATGTAATACTCCCATTTTTCTAGTAGTAAAGAAACAAACCCCATCTGCAGGATGGCGCATGGTTCAGGACTTACAAGCCGTAAATGATGCAGAATACAGAGAGCTCCCTGCGTTCCAGATCCATATACACTCCTGAATTCTTTAGATCCGAAAGCTAAAGTTTTTACTGTAGTTGATATCAGCAATGCCTTTTCCTCTGTACCTGTTGATAAAGACAGTCAGTTTTGGTTTGCATTCACATATGAAGGCAACGTTACACTTACACCAGATTACCCCAAGGTTATTGTGAAAGCCCAACTATTTATTCTCAGATGATGACAGCAAGTATGGCTAAATTCCACCCTCCCAGTGGGAGTCAAGTATTGATTTAGGTAGATGATGTTTTATTAGCATCTGAAACCTTAGAAGCATGTAAAATAGACACCGTAGCGCTTCTTAAACATCTAGCAGAAGAAGGCCATAAAGTAAGCAAAAGTAAACTACAGCTGTGCACAACTGAAGTAAAGTACTTGGGTCACAACCTGAGTGCAGGAGGAAGAACTATCATAGAAGGCCGTTAAAACAGCTATTTTGCAAGCTCCAAAACCACAAACTAAAAAGCAAATGATGTCCCTTTTAGGACTAACTAATTATTGCCGCAACTGGGTGCCAAATTATGCTGAAAATTACAGCACCGTTGCAAAAAATGATGTGTGAAGAAGATTTAAAAATGACTTCTTCACTAAAATGGACTGAAAACGCAGCAAAGGCTTTCCGTGACATTAAGCAAGCTTTAGTGTCGAGCACAGCTTTAGCCTTGGATTACAGCAAACCTTTATTCAGATGGTTGATTGCAAAGGACATTTTATGACCTCGGTCTTAGCTCAACAATGTGGGACTAAAATGAAACCAATAGCATATTTCTCGTCTAAACTTGACCCTGTAGCATGTGCTCTTCCACACTGTTGAAAGCTGTAATCGCAACATCTATGGCTGTGGAAACGAGTGCTTATAGTGTTGTTTATACTTAGCCATTAATCGAGTAGGTTATAACTTAGCCGTAATTAAGTTAAGAAAATAGGAAATTGTGTTTGTGTGTGAATGGAGGACTAAGCCATTGAAAGAGTTGATAGGATAACTCTGCTAGTCCTGTGTTTTATTATTTTGCCTCATAAGAAAACAAAGTAAGTTGAGAGACATCCATAGGAAAGACATAGAAAGACATAGGAAAGGCACAAAACAGATGACGGAGAACCACATGACTGCCAAGAATTAGCTGAACAAACTGCAAAAAGTAGAAGTGATTTAGAATAACCTTTAAAAGCTGGAGCATTTTTTGTTTTATGCCATGACACACATCAGAGTTTGATATTTATGATTTTTGTCATCACTTATAAACGTTTGAGCACTTCAACAAATGTTCAATAACTGGTACTCACTTTTGGCCATGAAGGTTCTGTCACTGAGTCCATTCGATTTTCCTTTTGTCGCCTGGATCATTAATTCCTGCAGATGACATTTGTTCACTGGCTGGCTGTCAACCAAACCACAGCTCAAGAGGAGCACCAGCAGAACCCTCATTTTACCCTCCATCCTATGTGGACAAGTCCCTTTTTCATGACATATATGTTTTCTGTGGAGTCACCAGCGTCCAATCTCAGAGGATGCCTTTTGTTCTTGTCTGATAAAAGTCCCTCCCTCAGTGTTTGACACTGACAGTCGTGCCAAGAAATCATATCTTTGGTTTCTGGAATTCAATAGAGCTGGAGGGCAGAAAAATGATCTGTGTGCATGAATACATCTTTTCTGTTTGACAGGTTACACCCTATTCATACTGGAAGACGCCCACCCCCACCAAACAAAACCAAAAAAGCTGAAAAGGGAACAGTTGATGTTCCCATGTCATCAGAGGACATTTACAAATCCTGAAGATGAGGTGTCAGTGTTGTCACTGTGTGTGTGTCTGTCTGTCTGTGTGTGTCTGTGTGTGTGTGTTTTTTTCCTTAGAGTATGCAGTTAGCAAATGAAGAAAGAACAAATGAAATTAAATCAAAGAACAGTAGAGCTGCAACAAAGAAGAACATACAACCGTACAGGAGAAGCATGTGCTCATTTATGTATCATTTATTTAATAGGTACAGTCAAACTTTATGTAGCACCCTTTTCTTTTACATAAAATGTAATATGTTTATTTAGACTAAAAATAAAGAACAAGCACAAGTTCTTCACATTTTGTGAGTTACACCTGTAATATAGTATATGGGTATAAACAGGTATATAGGGATACAGTAGGAATACATGGCTACATAACATGTTAGGATGGTTTGCTTTACGACCAAACCTTTTGGCTTTGATCTTTGGAAGAGCAAAGATTATAATCCCTATCAACAACCGTCGACTGTCAATTAGCCTCCTTGGTGTAGGTAAAAGACCCGACCCCCCCCCAACAGCTAGCTAGCTAGCTCGCTAGCTCACTCACTCACTCACTCACTGACTGTGTGTCTGCTGCTCTGATGTTGGTGTTGGGTGATGGGTTTTAACCACTTTACCTCATCCACAGACACCAAAGGAGAAAAGCAGCCGGAACAAAGCTGATAAAAGTCAGCATGATGCTGGTCACCTTCACTGGCCGTTCTGAAAAAGAAAGTTGAAAACCTTTAATGATAAACCAGGAACTGATGAATCAGTCAAATCCTGATCCAAATGATCGCACCCTCATCAATGCTGAGTCCTCCCCAGAAAAACTACCTTCTCACCTCAGATGCCCCACACGGTTGGTTTTGACTCCTCTCTTTTATGAACCAGAATTTATGTATAACTGTACCATACCATGGGTAAATATAGGTGCAGCTGATGTTGACTGTTGATCCTTTGACAGCAAAGATGTGACCATTGGTGTACTTCACCCCCCAAACATCCTGAGCCTGTAGAACTCGAAAATATCAGAAACAACAATCAGATACATTCAGACATTCATAAAATAACCAGCTTCAGAAAATAAAGCATTAATATTTAATTTTTAAATGATTTGAGGATGTGAAGTAAACTTTCAGTAGATGACTGCTTTAAAAGTGATCCTGCGTCTGCTGTGTAAAACACAGCAGACGCAGGATCACCTTTATAGCAGTCATCTACTGAAAGCTTTCTTCACATCCTCAAATAAATCATTTAAAGATTTAAATATTAATGCTTTATTTCTGAAGCTGGTTATTGTAAAATTATATGAATTATAATTATATTATATGAATGCCTGAATGTATCTGATTGTTGTTTCTGATATTTTCCAGTTCTACAGGCTCAGGATGTTTGGGGGGTGAAGTACCCCAATGGTCACATCTTTGCTGTCAAAGGATCAACAGTCAACATCAGCTGCACCTATATTTACCCAGAGTATCATAAAGTTACAGATAAATTCTGGTTCCTAAAAAAGAGGATTCCTAATTTTGAGAATCTGACATCAATCCCAGAGTATTCAGGTCGTGTTGAGAATATCTGTGATGACAAGATCAACAGATGTACTCTGATCATCAGAAACTTGACAGAGAGCGACTCAACTGTTTACATGTTCAGATTAATAACTGATCGACATGATGGGAAGTATTATGGTAAACCTGGAGTCACTCTGAGGGTCTCAGGTAATGTTTTGTTCTGCATCTTTATGACATCAGTATCTGATGGGTGGCGTGCCTCTGTGTCAGTCTACCATGAGTTGTTTTTCTTCCTCAGATCTTCAGGTGATCAGATCAACTCAGAATCTGAGCTGTGGCAGCTGTTCTCTGACACGTCAACAAAACTGTAACTTGTTCAAGACTGAACAAAAGATCCTTGGAAACATTTATTATGCAGCTCCAGAAGACAATATTCTTGACGACTGCACCTGTAGGATAGGAGAAATAGGACATTCTGGTGAGTTCACCGAACTGTAACATAATATCATCTCTACACTGATGCAGAAATACTTTCATTGTGTTAAAGTAGAAACCAGCAACAACTCCAACGTCAATCATATGATCCTTTCAGTCACAGTAAAAGTCAGAATTTGGACATCAACTGGCCACAGTTCTTTTCTGTGCCTGTGCCATATTGTGATTTGAATCATTGTTTGACAGTAAGAGCAGTTTTGTGCATTGTGTGTTACAGGTGTGAGTGGCGAGGCAGCGACTCCACTTCTACTGAAATCTGTGTTGTCAAAGGATCAACAGTCGACATCAGCTGCAAGTGCAGATATTCAAGCTGGTACCATACGATGATACTTTCTGGGTTATAAAAACTTCTGATGTGGAACTCAGCTCCAACTCACATCATTCATATACGTGCTTTAAAGAGTAATTAAAATATCAGTATGATCAGTCAAAGTACTACTACTACGACAGACATACTATGAGGATCACAAATGTGCATAAGAATGACTCAGCTGTCTACAAGTTGATGATCAGAACAAACACAGGTGGTTGGAGATTAACTGGTGAACCTGGAGTCAGACTGACTGTACCAGGTAACTCTCAGCATGTCAGTGTGTTGACGTCAGCAGTTGTTTCTATAGTAACGGTGTGCTTGTTGATGACAGACCCAGTGCTGCAGGTACGTGTGAGTAGACAAGAGAGCAGCAACAGGAG
>NW_026622166.1:0-14835 GCF_003711565.1 Takifugu flavidus | reverse complement strand
ATTTCCCATAAAATCTTTTGGAGATAAATAATTTAAACTGATGCTTTCGCTGTGAAGCACAAACGCAATTCCAGCCATCATAGTCACTAAAGCACACAAAACTATAAAAACACTAAAATATTTCTGCATTGTTGACAACTCACAGTGTTGCACACTGAGACAAAAAGGTTTCACCTTCTATCGATAAAGGCAACAGAGGCAGAAAAACCGGTTTGTCAACCTGGTGAGCGCCCGTTATTGGCTTCCACATTCTGAGGTCAGGTATTAACCACTATATTTTTTTCCAGCTCAAAGGATGACTCCCATGTCTGTATGGTCTTCCAGGAAATTTTACAGCTGTTGCATTAGTCCAGCTTATCACCTTTTATGTATCATCATAATTCTATTTAAAAAAACAAAAACAAAAAACAATTTCCTTTACCATAGCTACATCAATGAATTCCATTTTCCTTTAGGTTTGGTCAAAGTTCATTTGATCAATGTCATTTCTTTTTAAAGTTAAACAAGTTTAGTGAAGTGCTTTATTGGTTCATTTTACCTTCATAAACAAAGGCATGGCAGCAAATCATACCACCTAGCTCAAAGATAAAAAGAGAGAGCAATGTCCAACTTATCACTGGATCAACTATACTATCAGATGCAACCATGAATGCAGATGCATTCACTTGTGTTCGGGGTAGAATTTCAACCAGTACCCATTACACATGTGTCTTGTCATGTGTATGTTTTTTGTTGAGCTAAGTGAAAGCTTTCTTTCCTTGCATGTTTTTGGTGCACACATTTAGTATAGTGGCAGTTGTGTAAATAAAGACATATTTGGCACTATTGAAACCACAATTCCCAGGTCTACTTGAAGGAACTTAAAGGTTGGATTCCAGCACAGGGAAATAGTAAAAACTACAGTAAATACCAGGGAAGACCTACACAGCCACAGACAGCATGGACGTAATATTTACATGAATTCAGGGAAATGAGCAATACAGATTCTAAGTGTAGCATTGAGGCAACAGTACAGCAAAACCCAAAACAATAAAAAAAGACAGAAGCTGATTCTGACAGGAATAAAACTCAAAACCTTTTTGCCAAGAGGTAGCTAAACAATTGCACCCTATAATGGATTTTAGTTTATTCTCAAGTTTGAAGTTTGAAGTTTTTTGTCTTTAGAGCCCCGAATCACAAACATTGTTACCTCGGAGGTCTCTACAAGCTGCACAGCTGTGACATCCTCTCTCCTTAGACCTTCTAACTCAGGACAAACTTGAAACCCTGATGAAAGGACCTGTATCAACTGAAAAACATGCAAAAGGAAAAGGAAGAGAAAATGTAGCACTTTTTAGTCAGCTACAGTTACCATGGACCAGATAGGTTCGACTACTGGAGCAGTGAATGATTTAAATGTAATAACAATAACCACAGACCAGAAAATAAGTTTAAATTGCCGGCATATTATTTGAATGAAACAGACAGAAAAAAAGTCATCAAATATACAGTTGACATACAATTGACAGGCTTTTGATATCACTTTCAAAAAAAATGAAATATTCTTCCCTTTTTGTTCAAGTTTGTAGTTTTCAATCCTTTTTGGGTTCTTCTTTTCTTTTCTTTTTTTAAGTTACAACCATTTCTCACATTTTGTTATTTATACCAACAAACCAGTTACACTTGGAACAATACCCTTAAAGTACTCACAAGGATGAATAACCAAAAACACCATAGTAAAATTTAAACTCAAAATAATTCAGCAAAAGACTGAACAATTTGTTTCCAAAAATAAATGCCCTTTTTTTAAATTTAATTAAACGAAAAAAAATCCTTTTATCGTCCTGAACCTTTAATTTAAAGTCTATGGGAGTCTTCTGCACTTTTGCAGAGAGATGTGGGCAAATCCTACCAGTTCTGATGAAGCAGGGGGCTTTGCTTCTGCGTGATGCACGGTTTCTGGGTCATCGCGGTCTCCATGGGTGGCTCGCCATCTTGTAATACGCACGTGGATTCCAACTCTCCGACGGTTTCTGGTCCACTCTTAAAAAGGCCTCCTCGGAGCACGAAAACAACTCCAGTTCAACTCCTTTTTTCACTCTTTTCTCTATCCCAATCAGCGGCTCTGTGAAGAACGTTGCTCGTCTCCAATTCAGGTGCAGTGGAAGGGTCAAAACAACCCGATTGGCTGTGGCTAGTCACCTGGTCCACGTCAGCACAGCCCTTCAAAATAAGAGTCTAAACACAAATTTCAAGTCGCTTCAAACAAAATGGAATCACAATGAATTTACAAACCTTTAACTCTTACCTAGACACCGTATCATGAAACATACAATTTTAATGATTTTTAACCATCTTAATCCATTTGTCTATCACTTACAATGTATTTCTTATTAGCTGTTTTTTTTATTTTATTAACATGCTTTTATTGTATGAGGCTTTGTAAACCAGGGTTACAAAAAGAACACTCATGTGGTTTTAATATCTTGATAGCTGGTGAAATTTTCAAACATCAAGATTTTACATCAACGCTTAGGTTGTTGAGAGGGTTTTTAATTAATTTTGCAATGTCTAAACCATGAGAAAGCTTTTCAAATGTATGGAAGCTGTTGAGGCCTAAGGGGAAGAAGTAAAAGATAAAATAGTTTAAAAAATTAAGGTTTAGTGAGAGTGAGGAACAGTCCAATTTGGCTTCTTTGCAGTGCACAAAGGATGGCACCAAAAAGAGGCCACATTTATTTCTCAAGAGAAACAGAACTAAAAAATTAAAAAGAAGTGATCCTAAATCTTTATAGTTAGTAGACTGTGGAATATTTGCAGTTCTCTTTTACTCTATCAGTCACAGCTGATTCTAGTTTCATGAGAATGTCCCTTTCTGTTGCCATCAGCAGGAAGTCCTCAAAATGTTCCACTCCCATTCTGCTCCTTAGATGAATCCTAATGAACTTCAGTTTTAAGCAAATTTCTATTATATGAAATGATGACATAACCCTGCACTTTGGATAGTGGCATTAAGATATTCATAGAATTTACAATATCTTTCCTGTGTTTGCCTGCACAAGATGGTAATCAGTTTGTCGGCTAATGTTGGATCGCGATACCTCCTGTATGTAGCTGCCGATCCGCGTGTTCGTTGAATGAAGACTTCAAGAAGTAAAGTACCAATTTCAAAATGTATTTAACAATAGAATCAATTCCAGACACAAATATTACAGAGCTCCGGGCCAGTTCATAACCCTAGCAACAACAAAGTTAATTGTCAGGGCACGAAGTCTGACAAACTAACTCTGTTGTTGCTAGGGTTATGAACTGGCCCGGAGCTCTGTAATATTTGTGTCTGGAATTGATTCTATTGTTAAATACATTTTGAAATTGGTACTTTACTTCTCGAAGTCTTCATTCAACGAACACGCGGATCGGCAGCTACATACAGGAGGTATCGCGATCCAACAATTGGTGACCCCGACGTGATGAAGAGAGAAGTCATCTGAGGCAAAGAATTCAACGACGGTCACTTCGGAGGACAACTGACGACAAAGGGATCCCTAATAAAAAGGTAAGCAGACACCTGTTTAATCAAGCTCTGCAGATTGGCAATTTCCAAAAATTTGTCGTCACTGTCAATTGAAGTGTCCTAGTTATAAATTCCAGATACAAATATAAAAATATTGACTGCAGGAATTACGGTTAGAGGCCGGAAGTACTGTTGAAAAATACAGGGAAATACGGTTAGAGGCCGGAAGTACTGTTGAAAAATACAGGGAATTACGGTTAGAGGCCGGAAGTACTGTTGAAAAATACAGGGAATTACGGTTAGAGGCGGAAGTACTGTTGAAAAACAGGGAAATACGGTTAGAGGCCGGAAGTACTGTTGTTGTAAAACACAGGGAAGTACTGTTGAAATACACAGGGAAGTACTGTTGATAAAAACAGGGAATAGACGGTTAGAGTAAACCGTAACTAGTACAGTGCTGTAACGGTTAGAGTAAACCGGAGCTAGTACAGTGCTGTATTGCTGTATGCAGTGCACTGTATATCATAAAGATTTGGGTTGGGACTCGGAGCGTAGTTGACGGGACGGACACTCCGACGCCCCCGAGATTTGTGTTTTTGTGTGGGGTGGAAAAGTGCCAGAGTGAACGTGAATTAAAAGGCTCTTTGTCCTTGGGAATTAACCCCCAGAGTGGAACCGGATCAAAGACGTTTGATCTAGAAGCTTGTTTCACTGAGGCATTGAGTTGACCGTTGGAGTCATTCACATTCAATCTCACTTGGGAGCATAGTTAAAGATGGAACTGGATTGTGGAAAAGCGTGTAGGGATCAGGGAGAATGTTCTCCCTATCCTCAGTCTGTGGAAGAACAGTGGAAGTGGACTCTTGATCAGGTGGTGAGCGGCATGAAAGAAGAGGAGAGGGAAAGAGAATTGGATGCAATAAAAAAGTTGTGGAAGGAAGCTCAAAAGCAGAAGATTCTTCCCTCTCCAGAGGTGAAGGTTAACTTAACTGAAGCATTGTGTAAGTGGGAGTCAGAAATTCATACTATATTACAGGATCATCTTGATAATCCAAAATTAGGGTTTATAACAGGGAAATCATGGCAAAAACAGGGTAAGGAGCTAGAAGATAGGCGTCGAAGGATACATGTTGTGGCTGTGGCATGTGCAGCGGTGCACAATTGCAGATCTAAAGGGGTTACACGAGTGCCTAATGTCGAGAAGCCTCCATTAGAAGATTTAAATCAGACACTGACACTTAACACCACTCTTTACCCATCATTGCCTACTACTATTTCCCCACCCCCATATCAATTGCCAGTTTTGACTATTAACAGTGGTCAGTTAGATGTGGACAGGGATGAAGAACTGCAGGAGTTACGTGAAACAGTGTGGGACCTTCGGAGACAGGTTAGCAGGATCAAACAGGGACAGGAAGAGATGGAGATAAGTTAGGAAAAAATGAATTTAGAGAGGAAGCTCAGGTGGTTCGCCCTAAAACCTCGCAACAAACTAAATTTAAAAAACAGGATAGTCAGAAATCTACATTAGATATTTTTAAAACTTCTAGCAATCAAATAAAACAAGTAAAAAGAGTTGATCCCTCAGGAGGATGAGGATTTGCCAGGGCTGACTGCAGGGAGGAGAAGGTAAAATTGATTTATGGCAGTGATAAAGAAGAGAGTGAGTGTGAGTATAGAGGTGAACCATTGACAGGAGGCGGGTCAAATACGAATACACACGCGGAGTAAGGGGCCCGTTTCAGTTCCAGGCCCCTCTGATACAGAAAAGAGGAGGACAGGAACCGGTATATGTTCCATTTGCAATTACAGACATCAATTGTTTAGTGGATAAGATGCCCCCACCCGCAGAGGGAGGCGGCAAGTGGATGTCCAGCCTTTTTAGTTTAACACAGAGCATTGTGCATGCAGCTGGCATTAGGAGACTTTAGAGGAATGGATGTGTGCCACAAGGTGCCATCCTGGCTCAGATAATTTGCACACCACTTTATTCCGTCAGGCCATAACTTTAGGACTTCCACAATCAGTAAAAGAAGCTATGGAAGGAAATCCTGACCTCCCAGGTAGCACAGCGGAAGTCTGGGAGAGACATTTCTCTCACCACATTAACATATATAAAGCTAAACAACAGGGAAAGAAAGAGGGGGTGATGACAGCGCAGGAACAGCTCCTAAAAATGCAGTTAGATGAGGCACGGAAAAAGCTTAATGATAAACGAAAGGAAGAGAAACAGATGGTTCAGCAGTTTCCTCGGCAGGTGCAGCCAGATCCGTTAGGTCCGCAGAAAGATTTTGTTCCTATAAACCCGTATTGGGTTAATCCTAGGGGAGGCATGCGTGGGAGACGCGGCGGGCAGGGATACGGCTTGATAGGCGGGTACTTAGGCCGAGATCAGTGTCACGCCTGCAAAGGGTATGGTCATTGGCAAAGGGACTGTCCATATCACAACTACCCAGGTACCAGGCAGCAGTCCATGTTCCACTATCTCATGGAATTTATCACCGGAGCTGATCTCATCTGACACCGTCGAGCTTGTGGGGTTCTCAGGGAGACCAGAAAGACTGCCATTTTCTGTGCCATTAGTGACTCATTTTGCTGGACAGACTGTATTGCACCCCTTTGTCATTTCACCACATTGCCCTATCAACCTGTTGGGACGAGATCTCCTGGTGAGGACAGGAGCAGCAATTCTGTGTGGAGACAAAGGTTTGGTGGTGCAATTTCCTAATGGACTAAAACTAAACTGCTGTATTCCACACCAAGGTGTGAGGGGACAAATGCTGATGAGCCCGACACCCTCTCCAGAACAGGGGGTGTGGGCCGACATTTATTGGGGAGAACTTGAGCCGGAGACCTCACCCGGTGTCGGTATTGTGGCATTGTTTCAGAGCTGGAGGCCCTGGTTGTCGATGCTGAGTCCTTTTGCCCCGCCAGTTGATCCCTATCATGTCACCCTATTTTACGACCGTGAGAACAATGAGGTCTATCAGGATGCGTTTAGAGAAAAGTTACAAGGAAATTTTTGGATGATTACATCACCATGTTTGTTTGTGGGGCCTGAGGGTGTGGCTGCGCAGGTTGACTTGACTGCTGAACAAAATGAGTGGTATGAGATGGCTGAGGAGGCGTGTCCCCACGTTACTCTTGCCATCCATGCTGAACATCAGGCAAAGGACCTTGGTCCTATGATAAAAAGGTTAAGGAGTGTCATAGATTGGACATCGACTCAGATTCCTGGCCTGTTATACTCTCTTTCAGAAAAGAGTTATAAGATAATGCACACAACCACTAATTCAGTAATTTTACAACATCGACAACTTCAGAGGTTTCATGGGAGAGAAAAGACTGATCATCCAGACAGTGTAAAAATTTTAAATTCACTTCCAGAAACCTTGTGGTCCTCGGGCTCAACAGATGTGGGGCTGTGTCCCACTATTGACCCTGTATCATTCAGAGTCGCAGATAACACCCCTATCTGGCAGAGTCAATATAAACACAGACCACCTGCTGAGGAAGGTATTCAGGAAACAATAGAAGGGCTGTTAACCTCGGGGGTTCTTGAGCATTCTAATTCAGCATGGAATACCCCCATTTTGCCAGTTGAGAAGCAGGAGAAAGGAATATATAGGATGGCGCATGACTTAAGACGTATTAATTCTATTGTGATAACACCCACAGTGCCAGTTCCCAACCCATATACTGCGATAACAGCTTTGTCTCCCACCCATAAATGGTTCACATGTATTGACCTGGCTAATGCGTTTTTCTGTCTCCCACTTGACCCTGCTGTACGTGACATCTTTTCATTTACATATAAAGGCTGACAATTATGATATACACGTTTACCACGGGGATTTCTTTTATCCCCTGGTATCTTCAATCAGATGCTACGGAGGTTGTTAGAGGACCTCATCCTACCAGAAGGGGTGGTCTTGATTTAACACAGCATCAGGCTCACCTATAAAACATGAAGTAGAGATGAGGCAACTGACACAGGCACTCGTGGAACCAGCGGAGGTCGCAGTTGTAAAGTGCAAAGGTCACAGCAAGGAGAACTCTTTAGAGGGAAAAGGTAATGAGGCGGCCGATCAGGCAGCAAAGAAGGCTGCAGGTTATAAACTAAGTTACAATTTGTTGATGGCAGAGAAAACAGTTTACGAAATTCTTCCAAGATACGACAGGGAAAGAATAGGTTGTGATCAAGAAGAAGCTTCTCCACATGAAAAAACAGTTTGGAAGGAAAAGGGGGGCTGTGAAAGTTGAAGGAATTTGGCGGGCCCAGACGGCAGACCTGTTCTCCCGCCCGGTCTGTTAGATGCCGCTCTGGAAGAGGCCCACGGCCTGACACACTGCGGGAAACCACGAATGATGCAGAGAATAAAGTTTCCAGTTGCCCCAATGGGCAAGAAAATTATAGATTTCACTGATATGTTAGATAGGGTCAATAGGTTCCGATACCTCTTGGTCGCAGTGGATGCATACACTGGCTGGCCAGAGGCGGTTCCCGTAAAAATAGAAGATGCAAAAAGCGTTATTAAATTTTTGATTAATCCGGCACATGGTTTCCCAAACAATTAGATTTGACAATGGAACTCATTTTAAGAATAGAGATTTACAATCCATAGGCCAGCCCAGCACTTTTATGAAATGTAGATTTTATTTTGGTCAACTAAAAACGAATCTCTAAGTTCTCTCCCAACAGGCAACCTCTGTAACCAGTCAGTAAGGATCCAGGAATTTCACACACAGCTGAGTGGGTTCTTCTGAGAGTCATCAAGCAAAGTGGTCAGAGCACAGGTGGACGGGCCACTTTGAAGTTGCAGAGCGAACATTACTTGTTAACCCTAACATACTAACACCCTAACACATTAACCCTAACACTGGTATTATTGGAATCAATGTACCCCAGCAGGTAATTCACAGAGAACGCTTGGACGGATCGAGGAACATCTAAAGACGATGGCACCATGATTAAACGTCTATTATTCTTCATTACATCAAGAGGAGTTGTCAATGAATTGTTTGTATTGGCCTAGCTTAGGCTAGGCCAAAAGGGGGATTGTTGAGAATTGTCTTTATCTTGTTGTTATGTGTTTCACCATATGTTCCTGTCTTCCCTTAGAAGTTAGGCAAGGTAGACTAAATGTAATTAAGAACAGAGACATTTGCAGGATTGTTGTTTGATCTACTGTTATCTCAGGAGCCAGTCAGGCAGGGGGTGTCAAACACTCATTGTAAACAGGACATCAGGGGGTTGATGATGATCACATTTGCATAAAGAATGGGATCTGGCCACCTGGGAAAACAATGGAAGAGAAGAACTCTACCAACACCAAAGGGACTGGAGGAAGAGGACGGGGACATCTCAGCGGGGGATTGCATGGACATTGTGAATTTGCATGTGTGTGACTATAAAGGACTGGGCCAAGGGATAGTTAGGTTGTCAGACTTCATGCCCTGACGATTAACTCTGTTGTTGCTAGGGTTATGAACTGGCCCGGAGCTCTGTAATATTTGTATCTGGAATTGATTCTATTGTTAAATACATTTTGAAATTGGTACTTTACTTCTCGAAGTCTTCATTCAACGAACACGCGGATCGGCAGCTACATACAGGAGGTATCGCGATCCAACACTAAGAAGCAGAAACTGTTGAAGGACACTTTCTATTGACTCCCATATTACAGAGCTGTGCTCTGTAAATATGAAGTGGAACAAACATTACAGTACAAATAGAAATTATTACGGCAGTATCTCATATGTTCACCAAAGTAAACCACAACCCCAACCAGAAGTCTTTTCCAGGAACACCAACAATGGTCAGAATACCAGCTCACTGGTTTTTGTTTGAACTGCAGGTAGCACTCAGTGGTGCTCGTTTGCTTTATTATTTTAGTGCCTTATTAATTCAAGATTCAAGAGTACTTTATTGATCCCTTTAGGGGGTGTCCACCAGGGAAATTAGCATCTCCAAAGAAACGTACAGCACTGTACAAAATTTCCCACCACCATTACACCCCATTAAACCTATTAAAGATAATAAAAATATAATAAAATAAGAAATAAAATAGAATAAATTAAAAATAGAATATGAATATAAATATAAAACTATAAAAATGTTCCAGTTCTCCTGTTGGCCCTCCTCCCCCCCTGTGAGGAGTTGAACAGCCTGATGGCTCAGGGGGATGAATGCGTTCCCCAGTCTGTTGGTCCTGAACTTGGGGAGGCGCAGCCTCTGGCTGATCAGGCTTCTCTGGCTGTGGATGACAGTGTGCAGAGGGTGGTGGACATTGTCCATGATGCTCCGCAGCTTGTCAATAGTTCTCCTCTCTGCCACTGTCGCCAGAGGTTTCAGCTTCATCCCCACCACCGAGCTGGCCCGCCTGATCAGCTTCTCCAGCCTGGAGAGGTCCGCTTTTGTCGCACTCCCCCCCCAGCACACCACAGCGTAGGACAGGACGCTGGCGACCACAGACTGGTAGAACATCCAGAGGAGTTTCCTGCAGATGTTGAAGGATCTGAGTCTCCTCAGGAAGTACATCCTGCTCTGGGTCTTCTTGTACAGCTGCCTCGTGTTGCTTGTCCAGTCCAGCCTATTGTCCAGCCACAGCTCAAGATATTTGTAGGTCTGCACGCCCTCCACCTCCTCCGTTCCTATCTGAACTGGTCTAGGTCTCGGAGAACTGGTCTAGGTCTCGGACCTTACTCACGTTGATAAATATGTACAGCCTATCTTTCACAATGTCTTTGACTGTATAGTTTAAGGTTTATTAATCCCATCTTTATCTATAGTCTCATGAGTGTGGGACAGTTTGTCCAGCCTCTCTGGATTGTCAGCATTGTGATCGTCTCTCTGATATTTGATCATTTTGTACTTTCCTACCATGTGATCAGGTCAATTAATGGACATGCTGTAGAAGATGATCCACTTATACATGTCATTGTCCTCAACCCCCCCAGCCCCAGTAAAAGTTTGGGTAGCCATTGATTTTCTCTGATTTAATACATGGTTGTGTGTGACAGAGGTAGATATATGACGTGTCTGTCAAAGGAAAATGATAGTTTTGTGAGAATCCTTCCCTTAACTTGTGTTGGGAGACACAGTCACTTGTTTGTGTTTCAACTGTAGTTCACAGCTTTCTGCATTGTTGCTACATCAGGATGTTGCCCAATGGCACAAACTGGTTTCACCTGCTTTGGCCACTTTTGTTTATACTTTTATATCAGCCACCTGCTGGGCCACATTCTGAGTTCCTCTCTGAGTTCTCTGACTTCTTATCTGCCCCACACAAGGACCACAAGGTTTCAGGAAGTGAATTTAAAATCTGTGCACTGTCTGGATAATTTGCCTGATCTTTGCCTGATGTTCAGCATGGATGGCAAGGGTAACGTGGGGAGAATGATGGGTCCAGGATTTTAATGAAATTTTGGAACCTTTCATCCTCAATGATAGAAAAAGGCTGACCATCTTTAACTATCATGTCCATCAAGGCCTCATCCAGCTTCTGTTTTCTGGATGCTGCGTGGGAGAATGGTTGCTATATGAATACGATACACAGGAACACCAACAATGGTCAGAATACCAGCTCACTGGTTTTTGTTTGAACTGCAGGTAGCACTCAGTGGTGCTCGTTTGCTTTATTATTTTAGTGCCTTATTAATTCAAGATTCAAGAGTACTTTATTGATCCCTTTAGGGGGTGTCCACCAGGGAAATTAGCATCTCCAAAGAAACGTACAGCACTGTACAAAATTTCCCACCACCATTACACCCCATTAAACCTATTAAAGATAATAAAAATATAATAAAATAAGAAATAAAATAGAATAAATTAAAAATAGAATATGAATATAAATATAAAACTATAAAAATGTTCCAGTTCTCCTGTTGGCCCTCCTCCCCCCCTGTGAGGAGTTGAACAGCCTGATGGCTCAGGGGGATGAATGCGTTCCCCAGTCTGTTGGTCCTGAACTTGGGGAGGCGCAGCCTCTGGCTGATCAGGCTTCTCTGGCTGTGGATGACAGTGTGCAGAGGGTGGTGGACATTGTCCATGATGCTCCGCAGCTTGTCAATAGTTCTCCTCTCTGCCACTGTCGCCAGAGGTTTCAGCTTCATCCCCACCACCGAGCTGGCCCGCCTGATCAGCTTCTCCAGCCTGGAGAGGTCCGCTTTTGTCGCACTCCCCCCCCAGCACACCACAGCGTAGGACAGGACGCTGGCGACCACAGACTGGTAGAACATCCAGAGGAGTTTCCTGCAGATGTTGAAGGATCTGAGTCTCCTCAGGAAGTACATCCTGCTCTGGGTCTTCTTGTACAGCTGCCTCGTGTTGCTTGTCCAGTCCAGCCTATTGTCCAGCCACAGCTCAAGATATTTGTAGGTCTGCACGCCCTCCACCTCCTCCGTTCCTATCTGAACTGGTCTAGGTCTCGGAGAACTGGTCTAGGTCTCGGACCTTACTCACGTTGATAAATATGTACAGCCTATCTTTCACAATGTCTTTGACTGTATAGTTTAAGGTTTATTAATCCCATCTTTATCTATAGTCTCATGAGTGTGGGACAGTTTGTCCAGCCTCTCTGGATTGTCAGCATTGTGATCGTCTCTCTGATATTTGATCATTTTGTACTTTCCTACCATGTGATCAGGTCAATTAATGGACATGCTGTAGAAGATGATCCACTTATACATGTCATTGTCCTCAACCCCCCCAGCCCCAGTAAAAGTTTGGGTAGCCATTGATTTTCTCTGATTTAATACATGGTTGTGTGTGACAGAGGTAGATATATGACGTGTCTGTCAAAGGAAAATGATAGTTTTGTGAGAATCCTTCCCTTAACTTGTGTTGGGAGACACAGTCACTTGTTTGTGTTTCAACTGTAGTTCACAGCTTTCTGCATTGTTGCTACATCAGGATGTTGCCCAATGGCACAAACTGGTTTCACCTGCTTTGGCCACTTTTGTTTATACTTTTATATCAGCCACCTGCTGGGCCACATTCTGAGTTCCTCTCTGAGTTCTCTGACTTCTTATCTGCCCCACACAAGGACCACAAGGTTTCAGGAAGTGAATTTAAAATCTGTGCACTGTCTGGATAATTTGCCTGATCTTTGCCTGATGTTCAGCATGGATGGCAAGGGTAACGTGGGGAGAATGATGGGTCCAGGATTTTAATGAAATTTTGGAACCTTTCATCCTCAATGATAGAAAAAGGCTGACCATCTTTAACTATCATGTCCATCAAGGCCTCATCCAGCTTCTGTTTTCTGGATGCTGCGTGGGAGAATGGTTGCTATATGAATACGATACACAGGAACACCAACAATGGTCAGAATACCAGCTCACTGGTTTTTGTTTGAACTGCAGGTAGCACTCAGTGGTGCTCGTTTGCTTTATTATTTTAGTGCCTTATTAATTCAAGATTCAAGAGTACTTTATTGATCCCTTTAGGGGGTGTCCACCAGGGAAATTAGCATCTCCAAAGAAACGTACAGCACTGTACAAAATTTCCCACCACCATTACACCCCATTAAACCTATTAAAGATAATAAAAATATAATAAAATAAGAAATAAAATAGAATAAATTAAAAATAGAATATGAATATAAATATAAAACTATAAAAATGTTCCAGTTCTCCTGTTGGCCCTCCTCCCCCCCTGTGAGGAGTTGAACAGCCTGATGGCTCAGGGGGATGAATGCGTTCCCCAGTCTGTTGGTCCTGAACTTGGGGAGGCGCAGCCTCTGGCTGATCAGGCTTCTCTGGCTGTGGATGACAGTGTGCAGAGGGTGGTGGACATTGTCCATGATGCTCCGCAGCTTGTCAATAGTTCTCCTCTCTGCCACTGTCGCCAGAGGTTTCAGCTTCATCCCCACCACCGAGCTGGCCCGCCTGATCAGCTTCTCCAGCCTGGAGAGGTCCGCTTTTGTCGCATTCCCCCCCCAGCACACCACAGCGTAGGACAGGACGCTGGCGACCACAGACTGGTAGAACATCCAGAGGAGTTTCCTGCAGATGTTGAAGGATCTGAGTCTCCTCAGGAAGTACATCCTGCTCTGGGTCTTCTTGTACAGCTGCCTCGTGTTGCTTGTCCAGTCCAGCCTATTGTCCAGCCACAGCTCAAGATATTTGTAGGTCTGCACGCCCTCCACCTCCTCCGTTCCTATCTGAACTGGTCTAGGTCTCGGAGAACTGGTCTAGGTCTCGGACCTTACTCACGTTGATAAATGTGTACAGCCTATCTTTCACAATGTCTTTGACTGTATAGTTTAAGGTTTATTAATCCCATCTTTATCTATAGTCTCATGAGTGTGGGACAGTTTGTCCAGCCTCTCTGGATTGTCAGCATTGTGATCGTCTCTCTGATATTTGATCATTTTGTACTTTCCTACCATGTGATCAGGTCAATTAATGGACATGCTGTAGAAGATGATCCACTTATACATGTCATTGTCCTCAACCCCCCCAGCCCCAGTAAAAGTTTGGGTAGCCATTGATTTTCTCTGATTTAATACATGGTTGTGTGTGACAGAGGTAGATATATGACGTGTCTGTCAAAGGAAAATGATAGTTTTGTGAGAATCCTTCCCTTAACTTGTGTTGGGAGACACAGTCACTTGTTTGTGTTTCAACTGTAGTTCACAGCTTTCTGCATTGTTGCTACATCAGGATGTTGCCCAATGGCACAAACTGGTTTCACCTGCTTTGGCCACTTTTGTTTATACTTTTATATCAGCCACCTGCTGGGCCACATTCTGAGTTCCTCTCTGAGTTCTCTGACTTCTTATCTGCCCCACACAAGGACCACAAGGTTTCAGGAAGTGAATTTAAAATCTGTGCACTGTCTGGATAATTTGCCTGATCTTTGCCTGATGTTCAGCATGGATGGCAAGGGTAACGTGGGGACACGCTTCCTCAGCCATCTCATACCACTCATTTTGTTCAGCAGTAAAGTCAACCTGCGCAGCCACACCCTCAGGCCCAACAAACAAACATGGTGATGTAATCATTCAGCAATTTCCCTGTAACTTTTCTCTAAACACATCCTGATACACCTCACCTATTCTCACAGTCGTAAAATAGGGTGACATGATAGGGATCAACTGGCGGGGCAAAAGGACTTAGCATCGACAACCAGGACCTCCAGCTCTGAAACAATGCCACAACACCGACACCAGGTGAGGTTTAAGGTTCAAGTTCTCCCCAATAAATGTCCGCCCACAGCCCCTGTTCTGGAGAGGGTGTCACACTCATACAGCAGTTCAGTTTCATTCGATTAGGAAATTGCACCACAAGACCTTTGTCTCCGCACAGAATAGCTGTTCCTGTCCTCACAAGGAGAT
>NW_026622165.1:0-12963 GCF_003711565.1 Takifugu flavidus | reverse complement strand
TTCAGTTCTGAACTCGCTAGGAACAGAGCTTGAAAATATAGCTCCTGTGACCACTGGCATGTTAATGATCTGGGTGGTCACCTGAGAGTCGTCGGCAGGGTCGTTCACCCAGTTTCTCTTGAGGCGTCTCCCATTTGTCTACTGGCTTTCTTGGTGGTGAGTCCACCAAGAAATCCAGCGATGACCACTGGTTGCACACGTGAGCGACATTATTTCAATGTTAGCAAATTTATGTCGACAAGGACATAAACTTTTGTTATTAACTTTACAAGTTAGACTGTACTATGAGCTGTTAATGACTAAGCAATTGATCCTGGCCTAATTTGCCTTCACCTTCAACTTCATATAAAACTATCATTTCCACAGGTGATGACCGTCCTACAAAAGTTGCAGTTTATCACACCAGCCTGGATTCACTGTCTCTGTGCTGGACTCCCCCTGCTGGAGAAGTGAAGAAATACCTGGTGACCTGTCGCAAAGGCCAGGAGATTGTGCAGGAGTTAACAACAACAGACCCCCACATTACTGTCACAGATCTGGAGCCGGAGAGTTTTACAATCTGGAGGTTTCTGCTGAGTTTGTGAATAGAAGAATAAGTAAACCAGCGATGACCACTGGTTGCACACGTGAGCGACATTATTTCAATGTTAGCAAATTTATGTCGACAAGGACATAAACTTTTGTTATTAACTTTACAAGTTAGACTGTACTCTGATCTGTTAATGACTAAGAAATTGATCCTGGCCTAAGTTGCCTTCACCTTCAACTTCATATAGTAACTATCATTTCCACAGATGATGACCGTCCTACAAACGTTAGAGTTCATGACATCAGAACAAATTCACTGTTAATGCTCTGGACTCCCCCTGCTGGAGAAGTGAAGAAATACATGGTGACCTGTCGCAAAGGCCAGGAGATTGTGCAGGAGTTAACAACAACAGACCCCCACATTACTGTCACAGATCTGGAGCCGGAGGAGTTTTACAATATGGAGGTTTCTGCTGAGTTTGTGAATAGAAGAATAAGTAAACCAGCGATGACCACTGGTTGCACACGTGAGCGACATTATTTCAATGTTAGCAAATTTATGTCGACAAGGACATAAACTTTTATTATTAACTTTACAAGTTAGACTGTACTCTGATCTGTTAATGACTAAGAAATTGATCCTGGCCTAAGTTGCCTTCACCTTCAACTTCATATAGTAACTATCATTTCCACAGATGATGACCGTCCTACAGACGTTAGAGTTCATGACATCAGACCAAATTCACTGTTAATGCTCTGGACTCCCCCTGCTGGAGAAGTGAAGAAATACCTGGTGACCTGTCGCAAAGGCCAGGAGATTGTGCAGGAGTTAACAACAACAGACCCCCACATTACTGTCACAGATCTGGAGCCGGAGGAGTTTTACAATGGAGGTTTCTGCTGAGTTTGTGAATGGAAGAATAAGTAAACCGGCCAGGGTGAAGGATCTCATATGTGAGTAAAATCAATATTACTCTCTCACTCACTCACTCACTCACTCACTCACTCACTCACTCACTCACTCACTCACTCACTCACTCACTCACTCACTCACTCACTCACTCACTCACTCACTGATGATGATGGATGGATGATGGATGGATAGATGGATGATGGATGGATGATGGATGGATGATGGATGGATGGATGGATGATGGATGGATGGATGGATGATGGATGATGGATGGTCCTTCCAACGAGCTCCTCTCCTCTCGCAGGGTGTCCCTCCACAGGAGGCGATCAGAGTCCTGAGTGTGGAGCAGGACTCAGTCACTCTTGCTTTCCCGCTCACCAGCACCTCTGCAGGCTACAAACTGCAGGTGGATTACTCATCTGACTCACATGCTGGCAGCCTGGTGATGGAGGACTACAAGCTGTGCAGGTTCCAAACCTCTGTCCTGACTGCAAATACACTTTCACCATCAAAAGGATTGCAGAAGATGGACGTCAAAGCATCGCATCCTCTCTATGGGCCTCAACAGGTGACTCACGATGATACAAGTTAGACTGTACGCTCATCTGTTAATGACATCATTGGTCAACTGGCGTCCAGTTTCAGGACCTAAGAGAAACTATTGTCCCCACAGATATCGGCAGTCTGACACAAATTAAAGTTTATCACACCAGCCTGGATTCGCTGTCTCTGTGCTGGACTCCCCCTGCTGGAGAAGTGAAGAAATACCTGGTGACCTGTTGCAAAGGCCAGGAGATTGTGCAGGAGTTAACAACAACAACAGACCCCCACATTACTGTCACAGATCTGGAGCCAAAGGAGTTTTACGATCTGGAGGTTTCTGCTGAGTTTGTGAATGGAAAAATAAGTAACCAGCGATGACCACTGGTTGCACACGTGAGCGACATTATTTCAATGTTAGCAAATTTATGTCAACAGGGACGTAAACTTTTGTTATTAACTTTTGCAACTAGACTGTAATCAGATCTTTTACTGACTAAGAAATTGATCCTGGCCTAATTTGCCTTCACCTTCAACTTCATATAGAAACTATCATTTCCACAGGTGATGACCGTCCTACAGACGTTAGTGTTCATCGTGTCAGTCAATATTCACTGTTAATGCTCTGGACTCCCCCTGCTGGAGAAGTGAAGAAATACATGGTGACCTGTCGCAAAGGCCAGGAGATTGTGCAGGAGTTAACAACAACAGACCCCCACATTACTGTCACAGATCTGGAGCCGGAGGAGTTTTACAATCTGGAGGTTTCTGCTGAGTTTGTGAATGGAAGAATAAGTAAACCAGCGATGACCACTGGTTGCACACGTGAGCGACACTATTTCAATGTTAGCAAATTTATGTCAACAAGGACATAAACCTTTATTATTAACTTTACAAGTTAGACTGTACTCTGATCTGTTAATGACTAAGAAATTGATCCTGACCTAATTTGTCTTCACCTTCAACTTCATATAGTAACTATCATTTCCACAGATGATGACCGTCCTACAGACGTAGGAGTTCATCGTGTCGGACAAAATGCACGGTTAATGCATTGGACTCCCCCTTCTGGAGAAGTGAACAAATACATGGTGACCTGTCGCAAAGGCCAGGAGATTGTGCAGAAGTTAACAACAACAGCCCCCTACATTACTGTCACAGGTCTGAAACTGAGGGAGTTTTACGATCTGGAGGTTTCTGCTGAGTTTGTGAATGGAAGAATAAGTAAACCGGCCAGGGCAAAGGATCTCACATGTGAGTGAAATCAACATTACTCACTCACTCACTCACTCACTCACTCACTCACTCACTCACTCACTCACTCACTCACTCACTCACTCACTCACTCACAAAGTGAACAA
This sequence comes from Takifugu flavidus, assembly GCF_003711565.1. Taxonomy (NCBI): domain Eukaryota; kingdom Metazoa; phylum Chordata; class Actinopteri; order Tetraodontiformes; family Tetraodontidae; genus Takifugu; species Takifugu flavidus. Next base: position 9,621 of record NW_026622165.1, on the reverse strand, counting down.
CTTGAGGTCAATGTGAAAATGTTATTCATGATGTTTTACAGAAACTCATCATTATTTTTATTCTTACTTGGAGACCAGAAATTAATCAGTGTGATTTTGGAAAAATTGTGTTTTCCTTAGAAGAGTCGGTTGATACACTGATCACAAACCATCAAGTCACAGTTAGAGTTCACATTTAATCAGAGTTCACATTAAAGGAGTAGAAAAGGTGAATGGAATATACTTCCAGATGTTCACCAAAGGATGGTGGTGATCAGAGATGTAGATCCTCACAGGGTTGCTGTGGATTCCTGCAGCGTGTGCAAATCACTGCTACTTATTTAAACTCATTAGTGTTTTTTTCAACTGAATTAAAAGCCTTTATTTTCATTGTAAACCCGACCATGCAATGAAATTTGGTGTTTGCTTCAGAATATAAAGTAAATATCAAAGATTCAAAGCAAGAGAGGGAAACAAATAGAAAATAAAGTAAGTTAACAATTTAAGAAAACAAAATCTAAATTGCTACAATATAACTTGAGGTGAACTATTAAATGGAATTAAAGACATTTAACAAATGGCTCCAGCATTAGAATGTTTTCCACATCCCAGTGCCAGACTTTCACCGTGGAATTGAACTCAAGCTTGACCAACTGGTGGAGCAGCCACAAACTCTTAATGTTGTTTTGTTCCTTTTCAAACAGATGCGTACAACAAATATGCAAAACCCTCCTAAAGGACTACATGTCCCATCCATTTCCTCCTTGTCCTGGAGGCTGGGGAGAGGAAGGTCTGGAATACTCAGGACAACCAGCTGCAGATAAATAAATCAAACCAGAAGCCAACAGAAATGCTGCAGGCTCTCAATCCCACAAGATTGTTGAAATTATTAGTTTGAAAAATGTGTTTATTCTGTTCTTCAATCAACAAATTACATTGTATTCTGATTTCACTTTCAGCTCCTTGAAAGCAAATTTTAAGGATGTTAAAGTGAAATCTTTGGATCTTTGACGTTATGTCAGCTATTGTTCTCAAATATGACAAAATGAGTTCCCGTTTAATTCAATTAAACAGACAAAACGGACGGACTGGCTATGAATTTCTTTAATGTTTCCCAGATCAGAATCACAGCATACAGTGTAGAATATTCTAAAGTAAACAGAAATATCATTACCTCATTTATTTATAATAACAATCCATTTCTTTTAAATATAATCTTGTTTTTCTTAAGTTCCAGTATTTCACTTCTGTTTTCCCCATCTCAGGTCTTGGGTTTCTGAATTCAAAGAGAAACAAACCAAGACAACAGGTGCAACTTTGCAAAGGAGACCGAGTTTAAAATCCGTGTGCGATTGTGCGTTTTGCTTTGATTGGTGGACGGCCGCTAATGGACCAAAAAAAGAAGGAAAGAAATGGAATCAGAGTCTAAAAAGAGCACTTAAAACAATTCTTTCTAGCAACTGTTCAACACTTCATCCAGCTGACTCTTTGGAGCTCCTTCTGTGGACATCTGAGGCATCTTGTGGTGACAAAGCCCTCATATTTATCCAGCTTTGACTGAGAGGCTACCTGTAAACAGTGCTACATGCGATATGTGCTAACTCCATATTCCCGACCATTACTTTCTCTCTCTCTCTCTTTTTAATTAGTTATCTTCATTTTTAGCGGTGATCTGAGCCTCTGGGATGTCTATAAAAGGGAGCCTAACTGGCTTTAACATTCAGGAATTCAGTGCCAAAAATGCTTTAAACAGACCAGCTTGTTGCAAAGTTTTGTGGTTCAGGCCCGTTTTGCTACAGGATTCAGATGCTACGGGTGCCTATATGCTCACAGGCAACATACAAACATTGACAAAAAGAAAAGATTATAAAAGAGACAAAAACAAAAACAGACCTTTAGTGGTGTTCCTGTAGATCTGTTGTGAGGTTGATTTCACAATCCCTCATTGCCCTATTTACCACAAGTGTACGTATAAAAGGATATATATATATATATATATAGATATATATAGATAGATATTTCTATAGAGAGATATATGTAGATATCTATCTATATATACAGAGATCGATATATGGATCTGATCGCCCATATCAGATCATCAATATGTCCTCCAGGTGAACATTCAAAAGATGACCGCACCCTTGAATGTCCTCAGGTGATGGAGATGAATTCATCCTCCCTTTTGATCGCCACAATTTAAGCATTTAACATCGTGCACGAGCCCCACATTTTGGAATCCATTTGTCTTTTCCTATATCGCTTTTGAGATAATGAGAATAACTCAAATTACTATTCAAGTAAACCTCTTCAAACAGGTTTGCCCTGCTCCACAATTTCTCTTTATACACCACATTTAGTCATACTGGACTGAAAAATGAAATATTTTCGAAGGTGAACACAACAACGTGTTAAAATTGATTGTAATATACATAGAGTCCCACATCTGTGTAGCACTTTTAGACATTAAGGGTGAAATATTTATAGCACATAATAGTTGTGCCCATAACTCCTGATTTGACGCCTCCCAGTGGATAAATAAGAAACTGCAGTTAATGCCTCGCTGACGACCACGGTCCACCCACCAGGTTCTGGTACTGACGAGGCACTGAAACGAAAACCGAAAGTGACTTCAACAGTAATGTAAGTGGATTAAAGACGAGTTCGTCTGCTTTACTGGCGACCGATTCTTCCTGAACTTCTACACATTAAACCACATTATACAGGTCATTATAGCGACATTTTAATTTCTTCAACAGGATTTTTCTTCTCGTCGCTTGTAACACCGACTGTTTTTGTTTAGCTTCACTTTTTGTCTGTCGTCCTCAAGCAGGCCTGTTTGGAGTTTTTGTTTTGCTTTTTTAAAGAGTTTAGTACCTAAGCTGTGGAGGATCATGCACTATATTGTAAATGTTTGCGGAATTAACGTTTTATTAAATTGCGTTTTACGGGACCACGCGTAATTAATTCACGTAAATGTTTCGGTTTCGGTGCTTCCAAAGCCACATGTCAGATCCATTCCGCATATCTTTTGTGCCATGCCTGACCAGTGATAAATTGATACAGTGAATGAACAGTGGAAATTCATGTTTAAAGGCTGGCCTGGTGCCTTTATGGCTGATATGGGACGCAGTAAAGGTGCTTTGTTAAAGGTGAAAAATAACGAAAAAAATAAGGTGCTTAAACTAACGGATTAACTTTAACATGAAGTGATTTTGTTTCCATCACTTGAGCTCTGTCCATGAGCATTTAGAGACGTTATTTTTGGTTTCTGTGCGCAGAAGGAATCCAGATCAAGTGTGAATTGCTGAAATGCAGAACAGGAATGAGAATGTAAGTGTTTCTGTCTCTAACCTGAAATATAAACGCAGCAATCACTGGAATAATCAAGACTCTGTATCACACACTTGTTCTAAATGTTTTCTCTCACTCAACAAAGCAGGTCTCTAAACCCTCTGGTGAGATTCCTCATGGAGGAGGAAATGCTGTGTCACCAGCGCCCTTCTGTAGAAGTAAGTGTGACTGTCAGGTTCACTAACCAGCACAAGACTATTAAACATTAACAGCTGGATACCAGTGCGCTCAGAAATACTCATGATTTAATGCACAACTAGCTGAACTAGCCAGGCCTTGCGAGCTTTCGTACCCTTGAGCAAGGTATGGAACCCCCAAAGATCACGTAGGGCCCTCCCAACAGTTACACATGTTTACAGAACAAACTGGGCTTGGAGTGATGATCATCATCATACTTCATCTGGATTTGGATGAATTCCTGCTGCGATCAGGGCTTGGCTGGCTCCTGCCCCATAGATGGACAGGAAGCTATTTTCTCCCCCAAAATTACTATTCATACCTTTTTAATGTGACACTGAAAAAACATACTTAAAAGTGATTATTATGAATGTATTCTTTAAAAAATCAAACCAAATCATTAAACAGGGGGCGCCATAATCACCCTCCATTGACCAGTCTAATGCCCTGCAATGAGATGGATGGATGGATGGATGGATGGATGGATGATGGATGATGGATGGATGGATGGATGATGGATGGATGATGGATGATGGATGGATGGATGGATGGATGGAAGGATGGATGATGGATGGATGATGGATGGATGATGGATGGTTGGATGGATGGATGATGGATGATGGATGGATGGATGGATGGATGGATGGATGATGGATGGATGGATGGATGGATGGATGGATGATGGATGGATGGATGGATGATGGATGATGGATGGATGATGGCTGGATGGCTGGATGGATGGATGGCTGGCTGGATGGATGATGGCTGATGGATGGATGGATGGATGATGGATGGATGGATGGATGATGGATGATGGATGGTCCTTCAAACGAGCTCCTCTCCTCGCAGGTGTCCCTCCACAGGAGGCGATCAGAGTCCTGAGTGTGGAGCAGGACTCAGTCACTCTTGCTTTCCCGCTCACCAGCACCTCTGCAGGCTACAAACTGCAGGTGGATTACTCATCTGACTCACATGCTGGCAGCCTGGTGATGGAGGACTACAAAGCTGTGCAGGTTCCAAACCTCCGTCCTGGCTGCAAATACACTTTCACCATCAAAAGGATTGCAGAAGATGGACGTCAAAGCATCGCGACCTCTCTATGGGCCTCAACAGGTGACTCACGATGATACAAGTTAGACTGTACGCTCATCTGTTAATGACATCATTGGTCAACTGGCGTCCAGTTTCAAGACCTAAGAGAAACTATTGTCCCCACAGATATCGGCAGTCTGACACAAATTAAAGTTTATCACACCAGCCTGGATTCGCTGTCTCTGCGCTGGACTCCCCCTGCTGGAGAAGTGAAGAAATACATGGTGACCTGTCGCAAAGGCCAGGAGATTGTGCAGGAGTTAACAACAACAGACCCCCACATTACTGTCACAGATCTGGAGCCGGAGGAGTTTTACAATCTGGAGGTTTCTGCTGAGTTTGTGAATGGAAGAATAAGTAAACCAGCGATGACCACTGGTTGCACACGTGAGCGACATTATTTCAATGTTAGCAAATTTATGTCAACAAGGGCGTAAACTTTTGTTATTAACTTTTGCAAACTAGACTGTAATCAGATCTTTTACTGACTAAGAAATTGATCCTGGCCTAATTTGCCTTCACCTTCAACTTCATATAGAAACTATCATTTCCACAGGTGATGACCGTCCTACAGACGTTAGTGTTCATCGTGTCAGTCAATATTCACTGTTAATGCTCTGGACTCCCCCTGCTGGAGAAGTGAAGAAATACATGGTGACCTGTCGCAAAGGCCAGAAGATTGTGCAGGAGTTAACAACAACAGACCCCCACATTACTGTCACAGATCTGGAGCCGGAGGAGTTTTACAATCTGGAGGTTTCTGCTGAGTTTGTGAATGGAAGAATAAGTAAACCAGCGATGACCACTGGTTGGACACGTGAGCGACATTATTTCACTCACTCACTCACTCACTCACTCACTCACTCACTCACTCACTCACTCACTCACTCACTCAACAACTTGAGGTCAATGTGAAAATGTTATTCGTGATGTTTTACAGAAACTCCATCATTATTTTATTCTTGCTTGGAGACCAGAATTAATCCGTGTGATTTTAGGAAAAATTGTGTTTTCCTTAGAAGAGTCGGTTGATACACTGATCACAAACCATCAAGTCACAGTGAGAGTTCACATTTAATCAGAGTTCACATTAAAGGAGTAGAAAAGGTGAATGGAATATACTTCCAGATGTTCACCAAAGGATGGTGGTGATCAGAGATGTAGATCCTCACAGGGTTGCTGTGGATTCCTGCAGTGTGTGCAAATCACTGCAAATTATTTAAACTTATTAGTGTTTTTTTCAACTGAATTAAAAGCCTTTATTTTCATTGTAAACCCGACCATGCAATGAAATTTGGTGTTTGCTTCAGAATATAAAGTAAATATCAAAGATTCAAAGCAAGAGAGGGAAACAAATAGAAAATAAAGTAAGTTAACAATTTAAGAAAACAAAATCTAAATTGCTACAATATAACTTGAGGTGAACTATTAAAATGGAATCAAAGACATTTAACAAATGGCTCCAGCATTAGAATGTTTTCCACATCCCAGTGCCAGACTTTCACAGTGGAATTGAACTCAAGCTTGACCAACTGGTGGAGCAGCCACAAACTCTTAATGTTGTTTTCCTTTTTAAACAGGTCCGCTACAATGATGTGGCCTAAAGGACTACATGTCCCATCCATTTCCTCCTTGTCCGTGAGGCTGGGGAGAGGAAGGTCTGGAATACTCAGGACAACCAGCTGCAGATAAATAAATCAAACCAGAAGCCAACAGAAATGCTGCCGGCTCTCAATCCCACAAGATTGTTGAAATTATTAGTTTGAAAAATGTGTTTATTCTGTTCTTCAATCAACAAATTACATTGTATTCTGATTTCACTTTCAGCTCCTTGAAAGCAAATTTAAGGATGTTAAAGTGAAATCTTTGGATCTTTGACGTTATGTCAGCTATTGTTCTCAAATATGACAAAATGTAATTCCCGTTTAATTCAATTAAACAGACAAAACGGACGGACTGGCTATGAATTTCTTTAATGTTTCCCAGATCAGAATCACAGCATACAGTGTAGAATATTCTAAAGTAAACAGAAATATCACCCAGTGGAATATAAAACAGAAAAGTCCAAATAGTCACAAAGAGGGAAACTCGAAACTCCTGCGGCCGTGACAAGCTCCGGGCTCATCTGACGAACTCCACTGCAGCACACCAGATAGGACGAGAGGGGGCCTCCTCGACGCTCTCCAGACAGGTTTTATACCTGGACCCGTCAGGCAGCCAATCCCAGCAGATGGGCCACAGGTGAGCAGGTGAACATGCTGGGTCGACTGGAAACGCTTGGCACTCCCCCTGCAGGTCAGCCAGGGAATTGCTCTTCCAGCCAGCCCCGACAACAGTGAGGCACGACAGAGCCGTCACAGTATTCAACTAAACCTCTTTCAAACAGGTTTGCCCTGCTCCACAATTTCTCTTTATACACCACATTTAGTCACACTGGACTGAAAAATGAAATATTTTCGAAGGTGAACACAACAACGTGTTAAAATTGATTGTAATATACATAGAGTCCCACATCTGTGTAGCACTTTTAGACATTAAGGGTGAAATATTTATAGACCATAATAGTTGTGCCCATAACTCCTGATTTGGCGTTTCCCAGTGGATAAATAAGAAACTGCAGTTAATGCCTCGCTGACGACCACGGTCCACCCATCAGGTTCAGGTACTGATGAGGCACTGAAACGAAAACCGAAAGTGACTTCAACAGTAACGGAAGTGGATTAAAAACGAGTTCGTCTGCTTTACTGGCGACCGATTCTTCCTGAACTTCTACACATTAAACCACATAATCAGGTAATTATAGCGAAATTTTAATTTCTTCAACAGGATTTTTATTCTCGTCGCTTGTAACACCGACTGTTTTTGTTTAGCTTCACTTTTTTGTCTGTCGTCCTCAAGCAGGCCTGTTTGGAGTTTTTGTTTTGCTTTTTTAAAGAGTTTAGTACCTAGGCTGTGGAGGATCATGCACTATATTGTAAATGTTTGCGGAATTAACGTTTTTATTAAATTGCGTTTTACGGGACCACGCGTAATTCATTCACGTAAATGTTTCGGTTTCGGTGCTTCCAAAGCCAGACGCACAACATGTCAGATCCATTCCGCATATCTTTTTGTGCCATGCCTGACCAGTGATAAATTGATAAACAGTGGAAAGTCATGTTTAAAGGCTGGCCTGGTGCCTTTATGGCTGATATGGGAGCAGTAAAGGTGCTTTGTTAAACGTGAAAAATAACGAAAAAAATTAGGTGCTTAAACTAACGGATTAACTTTAACATGAAGTGATTTGGTTTCCATCACTTGAGCTCTGTCCATGAGCATTTAGAGATGTTTTATTTTTGGTTTCTGTGCGCAGAAGGAATCCAGATCAAGTGTGATTTGCTGAAATGCACAACAGGAATGAGAATGTAAGTGTTTCTGTCTCTAACCCGAAATATAAACGCAGCAATCACTGGAATAATCAAGACTCTGTATCACACACTTGTTCTAAATGTTTTCTCTCACTCAACAAATCAGGTCTCTAAACCCTCTGGTGAGATTCCTCATGAAGGAGGAAATGCTGTGTCACCAGCGCCCTTCTGTAGAAGTAAGTGTGACTGTCAGGTTCACTAACCAGCACAAGACTATTAAACATTAACAGCTGGATACCAGTGCGCTCAGACATACTCATGATTTAATGCACAACTAGCTGAACTAGCCAGGCACCTTGCGAGCTTTCGTACCCTTGAGCAAGGTATGGAACCCCAAAGATCACGTAGGGCCCTCCCAACAGTTACACATGTTTACAGAACAAACTGGGCTTGGAGTGATGAGCATCATCATACTTCATCTGGATTTGGATGAATTCCTGCTGCGATCAGGGCTTGGCTGGCTCCTGCCCCATAGATGGACAGGAAGCTATTTTCTCCCCCAAAATTACTATTCATACCTTTTTAATGTGACACTAAAAAACATACTTAAAAGTGATTATCAGAAATGTATTCTTTTAAAAAAAATAAAACCAAATCATTAAACAGGGGGCGCCATAATAACCCTCCATTGACCAGTCTAATGCCCTGCAATGAGATGGATGGATGATGGATGATGGATGGATGATGGATGATGGATGGATGGATGATGGATGGATGATGGATGATGGATGGATGGATGATGGATGGATGGATGGATGGATGGATGGATGGATGGATGGATGGATGGATGGTCCTTCAAACGAGCTCCTCTCCTCGCAGGTGTCCCTCCACAGGAGGCGATCAGAGTCCTGAGTGTGGAGCAGGACTCAGTCACTCTTGGTTTCCCGCTCACCAGCACCTCTGCAGGCTACAAACTGCAGGTGGATTACTCATCTGACTCACATGCTGGCAGCCTGGTGATGGAGGACTACAAAGCTGTGCAGGTTCCAAACCTCCGTCCTGACTGCAAATACACTTTCACCATCAAAAGGATTGCAGAAGATGGACGTCAAAGCATCGCATCCTCTCTATGGGCCTCAACAGGTGACTCACGATGATACAAGTTAGACTGTACGCTGATCTGTTAATGACATCATTGGTCAACTGGCGTCCAGTTTCAAGACCTAAGAGAAACTATTGTCCCCACAGATATCGGCAGTCTGACACAAATTAAAGTTTATCACACCAGCCTGGATTCACTGTCTCTGCGCTGGACTCCCCCTGCTGGAGAAGTGAAGAATTACCTGGTGACCTGTCGCAAAGGCCAGGAGATTGTGCAGGAGTTAACAACAACAGACCCCCACATTACTGTCACAGATCTGGAGCCAAAGGAGTTTTACGATCTGGAGGTTTCTGCTGAGTTGTGAATGGAAGAATAAGTAAACCAGCGATGACCACTGGTTGCACACGTGAGCGACATTATTTCAATGTTAGCAAATTTATGTCGACAAGGACATAAACTTTTATTATTAACTTTACAAGTTAGACTGTATTCTGATCTGTTAATGACTAAGAAATTGATCCTGGCCTAATTTGCCTTCACCTTCAACTTCATATAGTAACTATCATTTCCACA
>NW_026622164.1:0-14111 GCF_003711565.1 Takifugu flavidus | reverse complement strand
ACCAGGGGACACGTCCTCAGGTACTGGATTGGTCAGAGATTTCAGCTGAATAACTGGGGCATTATCATTTACATCAGTAATCTCAATAATCAAAGTAGCAGAAGACCCCAGTCCCAGACCATCTTTCGCACTTATTTGCATTTCATATGTTGCCTTTCTTTCATAGTCAATGGATGAGGCTAATCTAACCTCTCCTGTTTTATGATTTAATGAAAACGGTTGTCTTTCTTCTGAAACATGATCAAACCCATAGGTAATTTCCTTATTCACTCCTTCATCTGCATCAGTGGCACTAACCTGCATCACTACAGTGTCTAGAGGAGAGTTTTCAGGCAGACTGGCTTTATAAATGGCCTGACTGAACACTGGGGCGTTATCATTAGCATCCAGCACAGTGACGTGTATGACTACAGTACCTGATCTCTGAGGAGAGCCTCCGTCTAAGGCTGTTAGTAACATCATCATTTCTTTTTGGTCCTCTCTGTCTAATTCTTTGTCTAATAATAATTCACAATATTTTCGATTACTAGTTTTAGTTTTTACATTTAATTTAAAGTGGTCATTCTGTTGAAGTGTGTAGCCTTGAACAGTATTTTGTCCGATATCTGCGTCGTGCGCTTCATCCAAGAGAAAACGAGCACCTTTGACAGCGGATTCACTTATTTCCAGTTTAATTGACTCCTCTTTAAACTGCGGTGAATTATCGTTTATGTCCTGAACATGGATACTGATCCGATGCAGCTCTAAAGGATTTTCCAGCACCAGTTCCTGTTTAAGGACGCACGACGCCCTCTTCTCACAAAGAGCTTCTCGGTCGATCCTCTCTTGTACGATCAGCTCTCCGGTATTCAGATTTAAACCGCAGTATTTTACACTGTTATCCTCAGTATCGATGCGGGCCTTCCGAGCGGACAGTCTGCCCAGATCAAGTCCCAGATCCTTCGCGATATTCCCGATTGCTGATCCACGTTTCATCTCCTCGGGTACAGAGTAGCTCACGTCTCCATTGACGGGCGAGAGAACAAGGAAAATAAAAGCAAGGACGCGGCGCAGCGCAAATCCGTGGAAATCCATCGTTACGGGGACGAACACCACAATGCTCAGCAGGTTAAAAACAACAATAATGACGTGCAGCTATTGCGACCAGATCACACGGCCCCTCGCTACAATCCTCTGCGAACTGTTTCTGTGTCAGCTGCTGCACAAGAACTGATTCTGTTTGCAGATTTGATGACGGAAGGTTGGAGAGGGACCTCGTCTACTGGTCCACACTGACACCATGAGTAATTGTGGAGGTATAACAGGCACCATTTAAATATTAAAAATCCAGTGAAACAACAACGATACATTATCAACAAATTCAAGAGTAAATAGAGAGAATAAATTATAATTATAGCAGACAGATAAACAGTGACTATTAGCCATAGACAGAGATATCTGGTTCATGTAAACTGTCGGTCCATAATGAGACGATGTAGACTCCCAGACATAAAACTGTACACAGTTCAATGCTTTTTGGATGACATTAATATTGATATTCTGCCAATTTAAGGTCTAGACTTAAAAGTGAGATAAAGACAAACCACCAGTATAAAAGAAGAATATTCTTCTTTTAAAAAAGGTGGAACAATGTAGTAGAAAATGTGAAGTGAAGGAAAATGTATTCCTACAGCAGGAGATGGATTTGACTCTCCAAACACATCAGCAAAGTCTGCTGGACCTTCTCTCAACAGAAAGACTGCTGTCACTCTGGAGGGTCTCAAAAACATCAGATCATTTTTTTTCTAGAACTTGTTGTCATGTTTACATCACAATTGTAAACAGCATTTAGTTCCTGTATCAAGAAGATCTCTGCCCGCCAAAATCCACAGCTGTTTGTTTCTCCATGAGGATTGAAACCAAAGAATCATGAAGCCTATTTAATATTAAATGGAGACATCCTGGTGTACAAAAGGTTAAAATACCCGTGAAAAGTCCATGAAGCTCTCCCAAACTTCAGCAAAGCAAATGAATGCAGAAGAGCACCATGGACAGAGACAATGCAGGAAACTACACAGAGAACATGTTTCACTGGTGAAACGTGAACAACAAGCTCCTGTAACAAAGTACACAATATGATTGAAATACAGAAGCAATGAGCACTTAAGAAGTTAAAAACAATGTTGGCATTCTCTCGCCTCTACTTGTGCTTTGTGAGGAAAATACACCTCCATTCTAGAGGTTTAATAGAGGATCACTGACTCTTTTGTGAGTCAGACTGAACCTAAGAAATAAACAGCGCTCCAGCTGTAAAGTAGAAATGCACCCAGCATATCTCAATAAAACTGAAAGAAGAATGAGCCCACATCTGGAACAGCTCTGATTTGTTTAATATTTGAGGCACTTCAACTTTAGATAACTATTTCTCATCCATGATAAATAACACAGCAAGTATTTAATGTAGTGTTGCTATTATCCATTGTCACAAATCAATGTGAACTTCTGAGAAGATTATATGTAACAAAGTAAGTTTATGTGTCAGAAAAGGTCTCACATGTCCAATAAAGTTAGTAAACTTAACATTATTTACAAGAGGTGATGTTTAAATTACTTGATGAGGCTGAATCTGACTGTTTGTGCTCCAACCAGAAACACAACTAGCTGAGGAGTGTTTATAAATCTACTCTCACCATAGACAAAAAAGCAGGACAAAAAGATACTCATCTTCATACGTAAAATAATCAAACTAAGGAAGCTTTCTAAAACACTCCAAACTAACCATGCTTAACCAGTTATCAAAATAATAAATAGTTGTTGAGATGTTAAATATGCAGCAGAAACAAATTCAGTCTCAGGAACTATTGAGAGCAGCAAAGAGGACAAGGGTTGAGAGGATGAGACAAAGATGTCAGCTTCTGCACCAAAGACAGACTGTAGAAAAGGTTTCAATAAATGCAACAATAAACAGAAAAGACAACATATTCCTGTCAAATCTGGTCAGTTCCCAACCAAGATAAGAAAAACACAAATTAAAATAACATTAAGTCAGAAGCAGAATAATGGAGTTCAAAGCCGAGTCAAAGACTTTAAATGTTGAAGATTACAAAATATAATTGACTACAGCGGAAGTTCTTCCTACCTCAGGTGAACTGTCAGATTCTCCAAACACATCAGCAAAGTCAGTGGGGCTTTTCCTCAGAGTCTGCTCAGCAGGAAGTGTGTTGTCATTGTAAGACGTCACAAACTTAAAGTCACTGGTTCTAGACCCTGTTGTCAGGTAGGCGTCATAATTGTAAGCGCTGCGTAAAGTTCCTGTGCCGTCAACATCGGCGTAATTAGGAGGGAGATAAGCGCTGGGGATGGTTACTGCTCCGTCAAACAACATTCTGGGCTTTCTCCTGCGACAGAACCTCACACCCAGGATGATGATGATGAAGGTCAGGAAGAAGGTGGACACAGACACCAGCGCGATGATCAGATAAGAGGTCAGTTTGGAATTCTTCTCATCATAAGAAATGTCCTTCAGCTCTGGCACCTCTGCCAAGTTATCAGAAATGAGTAAATACATGGAGCAGGTGGCAGAGAGAGAGGGCTGTCCGTTATCTTTCACTGCCACAATCAGGTTCTGTTTCATGCTGTCAGACTCAGAAATGTCCCGCTGCGTCCTGATCTCTCCACTGTGGACACCGATAGAGAAGAGTCCCGGATCGCTGGATTTGACTATATGGTAGGACAGCCAGGCGTTCTGTCCAGAGTCGGCGTCCACAGCGATCACTTTGGACACCAGAGAGCCTCCGTGTGCAGCTTTGGGGACCAGCTCGGTCATGAAGGAGTTGCCCTCCGGGGCTGGATACAGTATTTGAGGAGAGTTGTCATTAACGTCTGATATGAACACGCTGACGGTCACGTTACTGCTGAGAGGAGGAGAACCGTTGTCTCTGGCCATCACGTGCACTTTAAAGCTCCTCAGCTGTTCATAATCAAAGGACCTGACAGCGTGGATCAGCCCCGTGTCTCCATTAACAGACACATAAGAGGACACCGGAGCACCGTTCACCTCAGCGGCTAACAGAGAATAAATCACTGTTCCGTTTTGTCTCCAGTCGGGGTCTCCAGCACTAACGGAACACAAAGTGGACCCGGCTCTGTTATTTTCACTCACATATGCGCTGTAGGACTCTTCCTCAAACACAGGGGGGTTGTCGTTGATGTCTGCTACAGACAAGTGAAGCGTTTTAGAGGAGGACAGAGGTGGAGAGCCCTCGTCAGTGGCACTGATTGTAATGTTGTAATCAGACACTAGTTCACGGTCCAGTTGTCCTGTGGTCACCAGAGAATAATAGTTTTTAATAGAAGGAACCAGCTTAAAAGGGACATTTTGCTGAATGGAGCAGCCGGACCTGTCTGTTTTTTCTGAGTCTCTGTCCTGAACGTTGATGATGCCCACCTCTGAACCAGGGGACACGTCCTCAGGTACTGGATTGGTCAGAGATTTCAGCTGAATAACTGGAGCATTATCATTTACATCAGTAACCTCAATCATTAATGTTGCATATGCAACTAATCCCAGACCATCTTTTGCACTCATTTGCATTTCATATGATGACTTTTTTTCATAGTCAATGGATGAGGCTACTGTTACCTCTCCTGTTTTGGGGTTGAGAGCAAAAGCTTGATTAGCATCTGAAACATGATCAAACTCATAGGTAATTTCCTTATTCACTCCTTCATCTGCATCAGTGGCACTAACCTGCATCACTACAGTGTCTAGAGGAGAGTTTTCAGGCAAATGGCTTTATAAACGGCCTGACTGAACACTGGGGCGTTATCATTAGCATCCAGCACAGTGACGTGTATGACTACAGTACCTGATCTCTGAGGAGAGCCTCCATCTAAGGCTGTTAGTAACATCATCATTTCTTTTTGGTCCTCTCTGTCTAATTCTTTGTCTAATAATAATTCACAATATTTTCGATTACTAGTTTTAGTGTTTACATTTAATTTAAAGTGGTCATTCTGTTGAAGTGTGTAGCCTTGAACAGTATTTTGTCCGATATCTGCGTCGTGGGCCTCTCCAAGGAGAAAACGAGCACCTTTGACAGCGGATTCACTGATTTCCAGTTTAATTGACTCCTCTTTAAACTGCGGTGAATTATCGTTTATGTCCAGAACATGGATACTGATCCGATGCAGCTCTAAAGGATTTTCCAGCACCAGTTCCTGCTTCAGGACGCACGACGCCCTCTTCTCACAAAGAGCTTCTCGGTCGATCCTCTCTTGTACGATCAGCTCTCCGGTATTCAGATTTAAACCGCAGTATTTTACACTGTTATCCTCAGTATCGATGCGGGCCTTCCGAGCGGACAGTCTGCCCAGATCAAGTCCCAGATCCTTCGCGATATTCCCGATTGCCGATCCACGTTTCATCTCCTCGGGTACAGAGTAGCTCACGTCTCCATTGACGGGCGAGAGAACAAGGAAAATAAAAGCAAGGACGCGGCGCAGCGCAAATCCGTGGAAATCCATCGTTACGGGGACGAAAGTAAACAAAAAAACATCCAACGAGGTCAAACCATAATATTTGTTGAATATCTTCTGTATCGGTAATAATCTCTTTACTATCAGTGGCGACGCGTTTCCCAGCTGCAGCACAAGAGCAGATTCTGTTTTGAGGTTTGATGGGAGTCAAGGGTGGAGAGAGACCGAGTCTTCTGGTCTGCTGGTCCACACTGACACCATGAGTATTAATAGAGGCATAACAAGAACGTGGTGCATTTTTCTTTCCTTGCGTTTGAACAGTTTTAAGGATTGTTAAAATGACCAATATTGTCATGATAAATACACCATATCAATGGCACAATATATTATATTCCTTGTTTTATAATGTTGCTGTGTACAAGTAAATAAATGCCAAATCATTCCATCATTATATGGTCAATAAAACAATATCTTATCCTGTTGGAAAATAATGGAATCAAATTCTATCACAGAAGAATCCTAAATTACTTTCAAAGTCTTATCCACGCAAGAATCAACAACAATGCCAAAAGAAAATAAAACTTTTTTTTTCTGTTTTTTCTGCAAAATAATCTTCACCTCTCATAAATATGATTTCCAGATAAAAGTGAAAAAGACTGCTACTTAACCTCAAACCAGAGAACACACAAACTCTCTTCATATTTATATAAATTATGGGGGGCTGCTTAAAAATAATCTTGAGACAATAAAGACGTTTTTGCCAATATATAGCAGATAGAAAACACACATGACTCTGCCAACTAAGAAACTAATATATGTATTGGTTAACCCATTTAATATGTGCACATATTCTCATGCCCTGATTTTTCTATGTCAAAGAATTTACTCGAAAGAAAGAAGGAAAGAAGTAAAGAAAGAAAGAACGAAAGAAAAAGAATCTTCCAGCAGCTGCTCACCCAGGATCCACTATTTCTAAAGAAACATTGAAAGACGCCCTCAACAACCTTTGGTTATGTCCAGTCACTAATTATTATGATGTCATCATGGAAAAAAACATTATGCACTTTTTTCCACCATAAGAACGACGTTGGGGTGAAACAAGGACTAAAGTTGGTTAACAAGACATTATTTCTTGATAAAAATCAATATATAAAGGAGAATATATAAAAGAAAATATTTGATACCACTGCGATAAAGAATGTCTCGAGATGGCAACAGAAAAAAGGAAAAGATACTTTGAATCACAAGGACCTCTTAAATGTTTCCTACCTCAGGTGAACTGTCAGATTCTCCAAACACATCAGCAAAGTCAGTGGGGCTTTTCCTCAGAGTCTGCTCAGCAGGAAGTGTGTTGTCATTGTAAGATGTCACAAACTTAAAGTCACTGGTTCTCGACCCTGTTGTCAGGTAGGCGTCATAATTGTAAGCGCTGCGTAAAGTTCCTGTGCCGTCAACATCAGCGTAATTAGGAGGGAGATAAGCACCGGGGATGGTTACTGCTCCGTCAAACAACATTCTGGGCTTTCTCCTGCGACAGAACCTCACACCCAGGATGATGATGATGAAGGTCAGGAAGAAGGTGGACACAGACACCAGCGCGATGATCAGATAAGAGGTCAGTTTGGAATTCTTCTCATCATAAGAAATGTCCTTCAGCTCTGGCACCTCAGCCAAGTTATCAGAAATGAGTAAATACATGGAGCAGGTGGCGGCAGAGAGAGAGGGCTGTCCGTTATCTTTCACTGCCACAATCAGGTTCTGTTTCATGCTGTCAGACTCAGAAATGTCCCGCTGCGTCCTGATCTCTCCACTGTGGACACCGATAGAGAAGAGTCCCGGATCGCTGGATTTGACTATATGGTAGGACAGCCAGGCGTTCTGTCCAGAGTCGGCGTCCACAGCGATCACTTTGGACACCAGAGAGCCTCCGTGTGCAGCTTTGGGGACCAGCTCGGTCATGAAGGAGTTGCCCTCCGGGGCTGGATACAGTATTTGAGGAGAGTTGTCATTAACGTCTGATATGAACACGCTGACGGTCACGTTGCTGCTGAGAGGAGGAGAACCGTTGTCTCTGGCCATCACGTGCACTTTAAAGCTCCTCAGCTGTTCATAATCAAAGGACCTGACAGCGTGGATCAGCCCCGTGTCTCCATTAACAGACACATAAGAGGACACCGGAGCACCGTTCACCTCAGCGGCTAACAGAGAATAAATCACGGTACCGTTTTGTCTCCAGTCGGGGTCTCCAGCACTAACGGAACACAAAGTGGACCCGGCTCTGTTATTTTCACTCACATATGCGCTGTAGGACTCTTCCTCAAACACAGGGGGGTTGTCGTTGATGTCTGCTACAGACAAGTGAAGCGTTTTAGAGGAGGACAGAGGTGGAGAGCCCTCGTCAGTGGCACTGATTGTAATGTTGTAATCAGACACTAGTTCACGGTCCAGTTGTCCTGTGGTCACCAGAGAATAATAGTTTTAATAGAAGGAACCAGCTTAAAAGGGACGTTTTGCTGAATGGAGCAGCGGACCTGTCTGTTATTTTCTGAGTCTCTGTCCTGAACGTTGATGATGCCCACCTCTGAACCAGGGGACACGTCCTCAGGTACTGGATCGGTCAGTGATTTAACGTGTATTACTGGCGCGTTGTCGTTCACATCAGTGATTTTAATCATTAATTTAGAATCAGATGAAAGTCCGAAACCGTCGTTAGCGTTGATGCGCATTTCATAATTAGGATTGCTCTCAAAATCAAGTGGCCCCGAGACTTTAATCTCTCCCGTTTTACTGTTGAGTGTAAAACCTTTTTAGCCTTGTCTGAAATGCGACTGAACTCATAGGTCACTTCTCCATTGACACCCTCGTCTGCATCAGAAGCGCTGACTGTGAGGACGACGGTACCAAGCGCTGCGTTTTCCGGTAGATCAGCTTTATAAACGGCCTGCTCGAAGACCGGGGCGTTATCATTAGCATCTAGTACAGTTATCTGTATTGTTGCGGTTCCGGATCGTTGTGGGTTTCCACCGTCAACAGCAACCATCACGAGATTTACATTCTGCTCCTTTTCACGATCCAGTTCTTTGTCCAACACTAACTCGACGTTCTTCGATCCGTCGCTTCCTTCTTTAACGGATAATACAAAATGCTCGTTGTTCTGTAAACTGTATTGTTGAACCGAATTTTTTCCCATGTCAGCGTCATGGGCTTCATTGAGGTAATAACGAGCTCCTTAACGGCCGATTCTCTTATTTCCAGTTTTATTACATCCTTTGGGAAAACGGGTGAATTGTCGTTTACATCCTGTATGAGCAGTGAAATGCGGTGCACCTCTAACGGGCTCTCCAGAACCAATTCAGATTTAAGCACACACGAAGCCTTTTCCCCGCACAGCTCCTCTCTGTCAATCCTCTCCCGGATGACGAAATTCCCCGTCTTTAGGTCAATATCACAGTAGTGCTGATCCTCAGTATCGATACGAGCTTTACGAATGAACAATTTCCCTGCTTCCAATCCGAGATCCTTGGCGATATTCCCGACAATAGATCCGGGCCTCATCTCCTCCGGACAGACAGAATAGCTCAGGTCCGCGCTGCTGTTGCGCACCAAGACAGCAAAACAGAGGAAAAGGTCGAGAAGTAATTTTCTCCTGCTTTCCATTATTTCTTTGGAATAAACGTCGTAATAGGAATTGTAGATGATCACCACAGCTGAAAAATGCAGTCCTCCGCTGGTGGAACAATGACAAAGCTGCCTTTACTGTGGGTGGAGAAACATCTTCTCATATCTGCAAGTAAATGGCGACCCCACGAGTCTGTTTTCAATACTGCAACTACAGTCGGCAACACTGAAGCGTCAAGAAGAGCTTTTTCTGGTATTTTATAGAAGCGCAGAGTCTCACTGAGTTGGGTAGACCCCCGGGTGTGATTCAAATGTCGAGAGCATTTTCAGCACCAAGGACAGCGGCCGAAGACAGACGAGCAGGCTGAGGCAGCTCATGTAGCTCATGTAGCTGATGTAGCTCATGTAGCTCATGTAGCTGATGGAATCAAGGGTTTCAATACAAGAATATTGGAGAAATGTAGTCAAGTATTACAGGAAGATGGAGAGTGATTTCACGGTACACAAATCTTATTAAGTATGAAATTATATTTCTTCTTTGTGTAGACATGGCAGGTTAAGTTTACCTTGAATAAAAATGACTTTCTTTATGTAAAAAATGAAAATTGATCAACCTTGTTAATTATTTTAAATGGAAAATATTTAATTATCATTAAAATCATCGTCATCAAACACTCCATCACAGAAAGGATACCCGTAATTTTCTCCATTTGCCGAGTCAAAATTAAACTGATCTTTCCTGGACATCATAACTTGGTGTATGTAATTTAAAACATTCAGAGAGAACATTGTTTCTCCTTTTCTTACATATATGAAAGCCATTATTTTAAAATATTTGAAGTAATGGTTTGCAGTATCTCACTCAACTTATTGAGTTCTGCTTCCTTTAGTTTACTCATCTTGTTAAAAGTTGATGACTTTTGTCGGGCCTGAAACTTTTAACTCACAACAAAATTCTCTCATATTTAAATTACTGACAATTCATGAGACATGTTCTTCAATCAGGCTGTCTTGAAGTGACTCCAAGCAATCTAAAATTCAGCTGCCAATAAATGAACAAGGAACCATTGTGGGGCTCACATGACCCCTGTCGTTGCATCAGTAAAAGTTAAATATCATAGAGGAATAAAAACAACGTGTGTATTTATCATTTAATTTGGGCATCCTCCACAATTTTACTATTATGTTCTCAACAACACTTTATATCCACTTACTTTAAAAGGTGCTATACAAATAAAATGTAATATTCCTACTTTTTTAAAGCTCCTGCTCGGCCCAAACTCCTGCTGAATATACTGCTGTCTGATCATCACCATGACAACGGTTCATAAATGATGCCAGATGATTTTGGAGATGATCTGTAGAGAAGGGTTGGTCATCATCCTCTGATCCTCCAGGTAAGTCAGTGACTTCTTCTACATTGTACACATGCATGCACTCGAGGGCGGGTGGCAGCTGTGGCTGTTCACCACTATTGAGCTATTTCTGCTTTAGCTGGACAATAGAACAGTTTGCTTCAACATGCGGCCCAACTCTTTGCAGAAAGCCTGAGTTAGAGGATGCATACAGCTGCCCCATGAGAAGATGATTAGTGTTGACTGGGTCTGGTTCACAGGCATTAGATCACAAAGTTCAGAGAGAATTGGTCATTGTTGTTTCCTCCACCTCATTAAGAACTTCTCAGTGGCTCACGTGTGATAGATTTGGCCACCTTAGTGCTGCACAGATCACTATTCTAATGTCCTCTCCCTTATTCCACCAAATTGGGGGAGGTAGAGAAGAAGGGTTTTACTGGCAGTTGCTACGAAAAGAGCAGAGCTGAGCTGGTCAAAGCCACCTGCCACTCCATATTTCCAAAATGTACTGATCTCAGATCAGTAAAAAAGAGGAAAATGAGGAACGAAAAACTGAGAACTGAACTGAATGAAGAACTGAGAGCTACATCTTCACAAGGTTTGGACAAATGCCACAATCACACACAGCCCAGGGAACACCCGCTGCCTTGACAAGCATTTCTAATCAGAAATCACCTGGAAACAGGTCACTGAACAGCTCAGCATTGATGCAAACCAAACTAAATCCCATCACTGAGAGGACCTTCTCAAAGAGAATAATGACAAACTGATTGACACCCACATAGATGACAAATAACACTTTTATGCAACAAGAAAATCGTTTCTCCCAGAGGAAGCAGGAAGTTTGTTGGGAACGTATGAGAAAAGCCATCTTTCTGCTTTGAGGTGACCTTCCTTTTGATAAGACTGGAAATTTACAAATTTCACGAACAAGGGCTGAATATTTTGAGGAACAAGAATTTAAAACACAGTAGCAAAACTCTTCTAGACACCTCACACACACACACAAAACACAAATATGAGTGAAACTGAAATACCTCTAGCTAAGTGATGATTTGTGAATACAATGCATCTCTCAGAAAGTTCATAAAAAGATTTTCACTTCATTATGTAAATGAAAATATAACTTTGCTAATAGACAGAGACAACTGCTGAGGCACATTGTCCTTAATAACACATCAGTTCTAATCAAACATGAAATGGAGCTGGTGGCCTACCTCTGGAGACTCCTCCAGCTGACCAAACACATCAGCAAAGTCAGTGGGGCTTTTCCTCAGAGTCTGCTCAGCAGGAAGTGTGTTGTCATTGTAAGATGTCACAAACTTAAAGTCACTGGTTCTAGACCCTGTTGTCAGGTAGGCGTCATAATTGTAAGCGCTGCGTAAAGTTCCTGTGCCGTCAACATCAGCGTAATTAGGAGGGAGATAAGCGCCGGGGATGGTTACTGCTCCGTCAAACAACATTCTGGGCTTTCTCCTGCGACAGAACCTCACACCCAGGATGATGATGATGAAGGTCAGGAAGAAGGTGGACACAGACACCAGCGCGATGATCAGATAAGAGGTCAGTTTGGAATTCTTCTCATCATAAGAAATGTCCTTCAGCTCTGGCACCTCAGCCAAGTTATCAGAAATGAGTAAATACATGGAGCAGGTGGCAGAGAGAGAGGGCTGTCCGTTATCTTTCACTGCCACAATCAGGTTCTGTTTCATGCTGTCAGACTCAGAAATGTCCCGCTGCGTCCTGATCTCTCCACTGTGGACACCGATAGAGAAGAGTCCCGGATCGCTGGATTTGACTATATGGTAGGACAGCCAGGCGTTCTGTCCAGAGTCGGCGTCCACAGCGATCACTTTGGACACCAGAGAGCCTCCGTGTGCAGCTTTGGGGACCAGCTCGGTCATGAAGGAGTTGCCCTCCGGGGCTGGATACAGTATTTGAGGAGAGTTGTCATTAACGTCTGATATGAACACACTGACGGTCACGTTACTGCTGAGAGGAGGAGAACCGTTGTCTCTGGCCATCACGTGCACTTTAAAACTCCTCAGCTGTTCATAATCAAAGGACCTGACAGCGTGGATCAGCCCCGTGTCTCCATTAACAGACACATAAGAGGACACCGGAGCACCGTTCACCTCAGCGGCTAACAGAGAATAAATCACGGTACCGTTTTGTCTCCAGTCGGGGTCTCCAGCACTAACGGAACACAAAGTGGACCCGGCTCTGTTATTTTCACTCACATATGCGCTGTAGGACTCTTCCTCAAACACAGGGGGGTTGTCGTTGATGTCTGCTACAGACAAGTGAAGCGTTTTAGAGGAGGACAGAGGTGGAGAGCCCTCGTCAGTGGCACTGATTGTAATGTTGTAATCAGACACTAGTTCACGGTCCAGTTGTCCTGTGGTCACCAGAGAATAATAGTTTTTAATAGAAGGAACCAGCTTAAAAGGGACGTTTTGCTGAATGGAGCAGCGGACCTGTCTGTTATTTTCTGAGTCTCTGTCCTGAACGTTGATGATGCCCACCTCTGAACCAGGGGACACGTCCTCAGGTACTGGATTGGTCAGTGATTTAATGAAAGTAATAGGTGCATTGTCATTGACATCGGTTATTTCAATAATTAATGTGGAGGACGACACTAATCCAGGACCATCTGTTGCCGTAATTTGCAGTTCATAGGTAGATAACTCCTCAAAATCTATCAAACCACTCACTTTAACTTCACCAGTAATTTGATCAATAGAAAATACATTGTTATTGTCATCTGAAATATGATCAAAATCATATATCACTTGTCCGTTGATTCCCTCATCTGCATCAGTGGCACTAACCTGCATCACTACAGTGTCTAGAGGAGAGTTTTCAGGCAGACTGGCTTTATAAACGGCCTGACTGAACACTGGGGCGTTATCATTAGCATCCAGCACAGTGACGTGTATGACTACAGTACCTGATCTCTGAGGAGAGCCTCCGTCTACAGCCTCAAGCACAAAATCTATTTCCTTCTGCGTTTCTCGATCTAATTCCTTTTCTAGTACCAACTCTCCATATTTTCCTCCCCCTTTTTTGGCAACAGTATTCAATTTAAAGTGTTCATTTGCTTCAACATTATAGCCTTGAATTGCGTTTTGGCCGATGTCGGCATCGTGGGCCTCATCTAAGCGGTAGCGGCTTCCTTTTGGGGCCGATTCGCTAATTTCGAATTTGATCGTGTCCTTTTTAAACTGAGGCGAATTATCATTCACGTCTTGAACGTGGAGATTAATGCGGTGCAGCTCTAATGGGTTCTCAAAAACAAGGTCCTGTTTCAAAATGCAAGATGCCTTCTTGCCACAGAGGCCATCTCTGTCGATCCTGTCTGCAACAATGAGAGCGCCGGTGCTCAAATTAATGTTACAGTGTCTTTTGTTATTTCCGTCCGCATCAATTCGCGCTTTCCGTGCAGCCAGAGTCCCAACATTAAGCCCCATATCTTTAGCAATATTTCCGACAACTGAGTCGCGTTCCATCTCCTCTGGAAAAGAATAAGATACATCTCCGCGGACGGCTTGCAGCGAGAG
This sequence comes from Takifugu flavidus, assembly GCF_003711565.1. NCBI lineage: Eukaryota > Metazoa > Chordata > Actinopteri > Tetraodontiformes > Tetraodontidae > Takifugu > Takifugu flavidus. The sequence goes on along the minus strand of NW_026622164.1, from coordinate 121 downwards.
AAGAAATATTCCAAACGACACGGCCAGGTCGACCGCTGAGAATGCTGACAATCCCATTTCCCGAAGCAAAAACACCAGGTCCACCACAACACAGGAATAAAAGGCAAAATGATCTCGAAGA
>NW_026622163.1:0-13891 GCF_003711565.1 Takifugu flavidus | reverse complement strand
GGTAACCCGGCAGGGAAACAACGCTGGAAAGTCCACCAAGGTCATCCGAAAAAACGTACCCAAAACTGACCCCGGAACCTAAGCAAAAAAAAACGACTGTATTAGTATTTAGATTCAGGTGGCTACAGTTACCTTGTGGCCAAATTCCTTAAGTTGGTAGGGTATGCTGTCACCACCTGAAAAGACAGAGTACTTAACCCTGCAGAAGAACTTCCCTTAGGCTTCGGCTACCTTGTACCTAAGACAACAGACAGGGCAGACTAACAAACAGTAAAATCTATACCACTCAAAAAGCACGAGACAGGGCATCCGCCATAACATTCTCCGTGCCCTTGATGTGACAAATATCGAGCTGATAAGGCTGCAAATATAAGGCCCACCTCATCAGACGCTGGTTTGGATTTTGTAGGGTCTGTAAAAAGGTTAACGGGTTATGATCAGTGTACACTTTCACGGGAGCACCCGTATTTATGTACACCTCAAAATGCCTCAGAGCCCAAATCAAGGCAAGTGCCTCTTTTTCAATCACCGAATAGTTCATTGGTGGGAATTGAACTTTCGGGAAAAAAAACTGACCGGTTATTATAAGTTGAAAACTTTTTAAAGTCAACAGTCTGAAAGTAGCATGCATGGAGGCGGGTGTGTGTGTGTGTGGTGTGTGGGGGGGGGGGCAGTAACAGCAGCGTTATCATAAGAAGATGCTCTGATAAAACATTAAGATTCATCTCAGCGAGACATATCGATCTGAACTGAAATGTGAGCTCATCTGTCGCAATCTGCGGTTTGGATGCTGGGAAACGGCGCTGAACTCCTCTGCACGCTGCCTGTTTTTGTTTTTCTAAGGTAAAACTCATAAGATAAGATAAGATGCCCCCCCCCCCCCCAGCACATCAGCAGCAGGACGGATGGCTTAGATTCACTTTTGTAGCCAGACGTTTAATCCTTTAATGTGCTCCGTCTGCGGCAGGACATGGACACTTTAAGACTTCTGTTGCTCATCGTCATGGCAACATCTGCATGTGACTGTGCAGGTAAAGAACCTCCGTTATGATGGTGTTTATATTTTGCCGGATTCGATTCTCTGATATCTTTACAACCAGAAGTCCGACGTTTGATTTTTCCTTTGCTAATGATTTAATTCACGCTGTCTCCTTTTTCCAGTGATGCAAATGTGTGAACAACATAATTCGGAGTTTTTCAACCTTCTGATTTAAGATTCTTCTTATCTCACTTCGGTGAATAACTTACTGTGACTCTATTGAGCTGGGAAATTGACACGGACTGTTATGAGGTCAAATGGTACCGAAACGTCACCCAGCCTGAGCCCATCTCCACAGAGGAAAACCAGCACGTCCACTATCACGGCAAGACTCTTTTCTTCCTGAAGGTCCAGCCCGAGGACGCCGGAGTCTACTTCGCTCAGTAAGGGTTCAGACAGCTTCCTGCCAGACTGAGACGCGGAGAACTTTCAGAACTTCTGCTTCTTCTGCAGACACTCCGATGAGGACGGACGCTGCCACAACTACAACGTGAGCATTAAGGTCTTCAGATCAGAAAACGACACAAAGCTCCTCTATGGAAAAATCAAAAACTCTGACAGCAACATGAAGGTCCCGTGTCCAGGATGGATCAAGTTCATATGTGATTACCATAACGGGACCTTCTCCTGGATGAAGGTGCGTTTGGTCTGAACGTTGAGGCATCATGTGCTGTGAGGGTGGCAGTACAGAATAAAGGTTTTGGGTTTGAGTCCCCTCTCTTCAGTAAATGGGACAGATCTGGAATTTGAAGGAAACATCAGATTTAAGTTGTGGATGGATTTTTGTTTTCTCCCTGCAGGATTTCAAACCTCTGGAAGACCAAAATAAAAATGACCTGTGGATCAAAGACGCCAGGAAAGAGGACGAGGGGGTGTACACGTGTGTGTGCACCTGGATGCACAATCAGACTGTGTACCGGTCGTCAGGCTCCAGGGAGCTCATCAAAGGTGAGGTGGCATTTTCAGGTTATCAGGACAGAGGTGTCCTTTTGGGGGGGGGTGAGATGGCAGCGCGACACCTGTGTAACACTGCAAAAGAAGGTCAACTTATTTTAAGACGACCTTGCTGTCGCCAAGGAGACGTCGGGAAATGTTGTGAGCTTTCTGAAGTGTTAACGGGGAAGTTTTAGGACCCAACCAGAACTGGGCTGGGTCGTCGTGACCTGACAAACGAGGCACTGACCGCTGCTTGTCTGAATGTAAGTTCATGGCCGTTCAGTAAAGACCAGACGCAAGATTCCATAGGGGAGTCGAAGGAAGCCGGTTGCCTCCAGGAGATCAGAACTGACCGGATCTCCATGAGTCCTCTCATTTGAGCATCTGTAGACACTACAGGGTCCATAACATAAAGAATCACTATATACTCACACACTTTTATTATATACTCTAAGTGTTGTAATCGTACATTTTAATTGTCACCTCTTATGTAGCGTGCGTACACATACTAACCCTAACTCCATACATATACACACGTATGTTATTTGTTGTGGGATTTGATCCAGCTTTGCTCTTTTTTCTGTGAATTAAATGAAGCGTTAAAGTCTAAACTCTTAAATTGTCATATGTTTTTTTTCTTAATTAGGTGGTAGAAATTACATTTTGGTTTGTCGTTCACTGTAAAACTGAAATCTGTAATTTCACTAAATAAAATGTTACATTTGTTCGTGGTGTCAGACAAGTTAATCGTTTTATTCTTATTTTTTAAACTAGAGACACTTTGATGGACAATAAAATGCCTGAATTTAGTGCAGAAAACAAATAAAATCCAGTGTTTTAATCTGTGCTATGTGAAAAAAATTTAAATTACATCAACTTTTGTTGGATATTATACTTTGTGTTAAAATTCAACTTATAGGAATCTTTAATGGAAGCAACATCCCAACTACAGCTAAAACGCTCCCAGCAATGTCGCTAATAATACACATCATTTGTCTTTTTTGTTCCTGGCAGAGGAGCAACGTGTTCATCATAAGCCCAAAATCCTCGTTCCAGAAACCAGTGAAGTGCTGGCTGATAAAGGTACACCTGAGCCCTCACACGCCAGAGCAAAGACACACACACACACACACACACACACACACACACACACACACACACACACACACACACACACACACACACACACACACACACACACACACACACACACACACACACACACACACACACACACAGGTCCAAACCAGCAAAAATAGGCCATCAAAAATGTCTGTTTTAAAATGTGAAGTGTGTCTGTGTCTCTGAGGTCTGGAGAAGAAGCTGAACTGCTCAGTCTTCTGTGGAGTGAACGTGCTTGGTCAGTGTAACGCCAGGTGGGAGGTCACTGGAAGGTCAATCCAGACAGATGGATACAGTCAAAGCATCGACAAGTAAGTTCCAGAAAAACAAAAATGTTGGCTTTAGGAGGTTCCTCATCAAGGTGGTGGGTGTGAATCCGTGTGTTCATGGGCAGTGACTGTTTTTTTCCTTCTTTGCTAGTGTCATGTATAACAGTTCCAAGGTCACCACGTCTACTGCAGTCCTGACCATCGAGAAGGTGTCAGAAAGAGATTTCCAGACCACGTTCACCTGCATTGGGATGGGTTTATTCGAAACAGAATCAAGAAACATAACTCTGAGGCAGCGAGGTGAGCGACACCTCCCGTGTCTCCTCTCCTTCTGTTATGGTTCGGTTCTTGAACGTGACTCGTTTCTCTCCTCCTCCCTTCATCTGCAGGAGCGACAGCCACGGACGGGCCGATCCCTGGGGAGCGCTGAGCCGCTGACGCACCTGCAGCTCGTTGCCTTGATTCGGCGGCTACTTAAACTCCCCTCTCTTGGCCTCCGGTGCCGGATTGTTGTTTCGCCACAGCGTCTAGCTCCCACCCTCTGTAATCTCCAGTTTATCGCCTCCTGCTTTCTGTGTTTACTTCCAGCGTGTGAGTTTGTTCCAGTGCCTTGTCACTGCTGTTCGTTTGTACTTTTTCGACGTTTTTTTCCCTTTATGGTGATTTTTAGTTCGTACATTTTCTGTTGTTACTTTGCTAGAGTTGTTTCCGTTGCTACTTTGATTCCTTCGTCTTGCACCTTTTGTTATCAATAAAGAGCCGTTTCTTCTACTCTGCATCTGGGTCCAGGCCTCCTTGACTGTCCATAACACCTTCGCCACAGCTGCGTCTTTAATGCCTCTTTTTCTCCTGACAGGGATCTATTTTAGTTTTGATGTTCCAAACGTGAGCATCTTGCTGTCCTGCCTGCTCGTCGCTGTGCTGCTCAAGTGCTTCTTCATCGACATCGTTCTTTTGGTCCGTCCCTGCTTGTTGCAGATAAATCGCAAAACATGTGAGACACTGACCGGCCACTTTATTGGGTCCACAAACAGCTCATCAGCCGATCACTCGGCTGCAGCTCCATGTATTTATGTAGTGGAGACAGGGAAGTCGGAAGAGAGGCGGTTTAAGTGACTTTGAAGGTGCCAGACAGGATGGTGTCTTCAGAAACTGCTCAACTACTGGGACTTTCACACCAATCACCTCTGGGGTTCACAGACAGTGGTGAGGGCCGGCTGTGTGGTGTGAGGTCAGAGGAGAATGGGCAGACTGGTTCCAACAGTAACTCACGTGACCACTGGTTCCAACCAAAGAATGAAGAGTACCATCTCTGAACACACAGCACGTGGAGCCTTGAAGGAGTTGGGCTACAGCAGCAGAAGACCACTCCTGTCAGAACAGGAGAGAGGCTACAATTAGAACACTGGACAACAGAAGATTAGAAAAAGGTTGCTGGTCTGAGTTTTCTATGATTTATTAATATGTTAGTATCAAGGTGAATCTCAAGTGGCCGGTGAGTGTAAATCAAAGCAATGGAGAAGAGTGGTGTGTGTGTGTATAAAAGACGCCCCCAGTGTTCACAATAGCTGTTACGGACGGGGTTGAGCAGGACCCGAACGCAGGCCAGGACACAGTGGTAAAATGGTCAAACAGCTTTATTTACCTGGGCGGGGGGGCACACGAAGAACACAAGGGCAGCCCTCCAGGACTGCACAACACCAGGGCAGAAACAACAGCCATACTGCACATACCAGCTGACAGGAGCCCCAGGTACAACCACCTACAGCCCCCTCAGGACCACCGGCGTCTGCCCACTACGGTGAATCCTCCAACACCAGCAGTCCCCCTGGACAGCAGAGAACTCGGGAGTCCGGTGCGGCACGCTCGCTGGCCCAGCAAACGGCATGAAGACCCTGAACGTGCCCAGAGACACGGAAGGCTGAAGCAGCCCCCCTGGACTGCAGGAAACTCCACACACGACAAGGAAGACCAACTAACACCCACACAAGACGAACAGAACACCCTGGCACTGACAGGCAGGCGCAACCTGCTTAAATAGGCAGGTGCCTACAGGTGCGCCTGCCCGCAGTGCCAGCTGCCACCAATTGTGCCCCACACCCCCCCCTGCAGGACACCGACCGACACAACCCAGAACCCCAACAATAGCAGGTTTATAATTTGTAATTAGTGTAACGTGTAACAGGGCCTTTGTGTCATAATATGTTATGGGGCGTTTAATTACACAAAATATGGTCCATACAGAATTTCCGGTGTCCTGCATTTCTTCTTCTGTGGTGTCCCCTATAAAAGTGATGGTGATCCTTCCGCCTCTCCCCTTTTGCAATATAGTCTTGTGGGAGAGGTGGGTGTCTCATTTTCCATCACATCAATTTGGATTAGTTACGTTTGGTTCTCTGTTCATACATTTATGTATTCTAATTGATTGTTTGATGTGTTTGTTTATTCATGTTATAAATACAATAGAACATACCAGCACTTAAACATGAAGTTTAAACAGTTTCGACCGTTAGCTTACTTGCCATGACGAGTTTCGCTAATGTATGTCTTCCCGCCTTGTGTGTGTCTAGGAACTGAAGCGGGCTGCTAACTGTTTATTCGTATTTTTATTTGTTGCTGTCAGGTATGTAACTAGTTGTATTGTTGCCCCTTTTGCAATATACTCTTGTGGGAGAGGAACTGAAGCGGGCTGCTAACTGTTTATTCGTATTTTTATTTGTTGCTGTCAGAATAAAAAGATAATCCTGGACACGAGAGTCTCATTAAAACACAACGCGGAGTTCCACCAGTTACAAACGCATGGATGAATTGAGGTTTCCGTGGGTTTGAAACCCCTGAATTTGTTTGTTTGTAATAGATACACGGATGTATGATGCCTTTGTGATTTATCAAATGGAATGTCTGGACAAAAAAAAAGTGAGAACACGCTTCACCAGTTCATCACTAAGATTTTACCCTCTGTGCTCGAGGACAAGTACAGATACCGTCTCTTCATTCATGGCAGGGACGACTTACCTGGGCAAGGTCAGCATCTAACAGTTTGATTTACTATTTATTTTGATCTTAGTTTAATCACTGGCTTCTGTGATACGTGGTGTGCATTAATCATTTGGATTCTCATCCACCTCTATGACCATCTTAGTTGTGACGGGTGCAGTTAGGACCCAAATGCAGCACTCTGGAAAGCTGGACCGTAGTAATGACTTTTATTAACACACGGGGAAACAGGAACTCAGGCAGACCAGGAAACACAGGAAATAGTCCGTTCTTCAGGCTCTGGGCCCGCACAAAGTCAATGGGTTGTAAGGCTCGGGGAGTGGGACGAGCAGCAGGGAAGTCCGAGCCGGGCGGAGAAGTCTAAACCAGGTGAGCAGACAGGAACCAGAGACGCTGAGGCAGAAGTCGTAGTCAGGGCAGAAAGCAGGTAGGTTGTCCGGGAACAGGCAAGGCAGGCAGAACGAAGACAGGCAGGGTCGGTAACTGGTAACCCGGCAGGGAAACAACGCTGGAAAGTCCACCAAGGTCATCCGAAAAAACGTACCCAAAACTGACCCCGGAACCTAAGCAAAAAAAAACAACTGTATTAGTATTTAGATTCAGGTGGCTACAGTTACCTTGTGGCCAAATTCCTTAAGTTGGTAGGGTATGCTGTCACCACCTGAAAAGACAGAGTACTTAACCCTGCAGAAGAACTTCCCTTAGGCTTCGGCTACCTTGTACCTAAGACAACAGACAGGGCAGACTAACAAACAGTAAAATCTATACCACTCAAAAAGCACGAGACAGGGCATCCGCCATAACATTCTCCGTGCCCTTGATGTGACAAATATCGAGCTGATAAGGCTGCAAATATAAGGCCCACCTCATCAGACGCTGGTTTGGATTTTGTAGGGTCTGTAAAAAGGTTAACGGGTTATGATCAGTGTACACTTTCACGGGAGCACCCGTATTTATGTACACCTCAAAATGCCTCAGAGCCCAAATCAAGGCAAGTGCCTCTTTTTCAATCACCGAATAGTTCAATTGGTGGGAATTGAACTTTCGGGAAAAAAAACTGACCGGTTTGTTGACACCAGATTTTTCCTCCTGTAAGAGGACTGCACCTGCTCCTACATTACTGGCATCAACCTGCAGTATGAAAGGCTTATCAAACTGTGGGGCAGCCAGCACTGGACAAGCACACAGGAGGGACTTGACAGTATCAAAAGCCAATTGACACTCCGAAGACCAAACAAACTTGGCTTTGGCTTTCAGTAGGTCTGTCAGAGGGGCTACGATGGTAGAGAAGTTACGGCAGAAACTCCGATAGTACCCTACCAGTCCCAGAAACCGCGCATCAACTCTTTCTTAATAAGAGGAACTGGAAACCGCTGGATAGCCACAACTTTAGCATCAACTGGACGGACCACCCCCCCTGACCAACTACCTTGCCCAAATAAGTCACTGTTGCTTTTGCAAACTCACTTAGCCAAGTTAACTGTTAGCTGAGCCCACACAAGCCTCTCCCAACAATGCTCTAACCCATTGGAGATGGTCCTCCCAGGTGTCACTAAAACCACCACGTCGTCCAAATAGACCGCACAACCAGCCAGACCAGAGACCACCCTGATTCATGAGCCTTTGAAAGGTGGCCGGGGCGTTGCGCAGACCAAATGGCATTACCGTGTAGGAATACAGTCTAGAAGGGGTTACGAAAGCTAATCTCCCGAGCCCGGGGAGACAAGGGGACTTGCCAGTAACCCTTCAGCAAGTCAAACTTACTGACATACTTGGCTGAACCTACTTGGTCAATACAATCCTCCATTCGGGGCAAGGGAAACACATCTGGTTTGGTTACACCATTTACCTTCCTAAAATCAGTGCACGGCCTAAAGGAAGAGTCAGGTTTTCGAATAAGGAGACAAGGTGATGCCCAGCTAGACCTTGAAGGCTCTGCAATTTTATTGTCTATCATATACTGTACCTCCTCATCCAATTGCACCCGTTTCTCAGGAGAAACTCGATAAAAACGTTGCTTAATTGGCTCAGCACTGCCCACATCGATGTCGTGCACTATTAAACCTGTACGTGATGGAACGTCTGAAAACACCTCAGGAAAACTGTTTATGAGTTCAACTAATTTAACTCGTTTGTCCTCATCCAGATGCCCCAGAAGTTAGGCAATGCTTGTAACACTTCCGAGTTCTTAAGACGTCCATGCAAAACCCCATCATCAGGTGACACCTCCCCTTCTCCCTCGGCTGACCCCCCCACCAGCACCAACCTGGTCAGCGGCCTCATTAACACAAAGAGCTGGGTTTCCCCCTGACAGAGATGTACGTGCACCCACAGGCAGTGTGGCTCGAACAAAATAAGGCTTCATCAGGTTGACATGACAAAGTTTCCTCCGTTTAGGCATAGCAACCATATAGTCCCGCTCAGAGACCTTGTGCAATACAGTAAACGGGCCAGCAAAACGAGCTTGAAATGGTGAACCCACTACTGGCAACAAAACCAGGACTTGGTCCCCAGGTGTAAACTGCCGTTGCTCAGCACAACGGTCAAACCATGCCTTCATCTTCTTCTGGGAAGTTTGTAATTTCTCTTTTGCCAAGTGCCTAGCTACATACAATCTGTGTCTAAAACCATCAATATACTCAATTAAGTTTTGTGGTGGCGTCGAGGGTTGACACTCTGGTTGCAACACAGCCAAAGGTCCACGCACACCGTGTGTCCAAAAATCAAATCATTAGGGCTAAACCCCGTACTTTCCTGAACCACCTCTCTGGCCGAAAGCAGCAACCATGGCAATCCCTCCTCCCAATCACGACCAAGCTCCGTGCAGAAAGAACGCAGGAGTGATTTCAAGGTTTGATGAAAACGCTCTAAAGCACCCTGGCTTTCTGGATGGTATGCAGACGAAACATTGTGACGGATGTTCAATTGCTGTAATGCCTGTGCCAACAACTTAGAAGTGAAATTGGAGCCTTGATCACTTTGCACCACTTTTGGAATGCCAAACACTGAAATAAACTGAGTCAGCGCCTTAACTACGGATTTAGCAGTTATCGATCGCAACGGGTATGCAGCAGGGTAACGGGTAGCTTGGCACATGACCGTTAACAGATATTGGCTACCAGACTTTGAAGGAGGCAACGGTCCCACACAATCAATGATTAAATATTCCATTGGCAAACCAATAGCTGGAATTGGATACAGCGGTGCTGGAGCAATGGACTGGTTAGGCTTACTGGTCAACTGACAAGTATGACAAGTTTTGACAAAATCTGAAACATCCCGTCTTAAACGAGGCCAAAAAAACAACCCAGGATGCGAGCGCAGGTTTTCCTGACCCCCATGTGCCCTGCAATATCATCATGTGACGTCTTTAACACCAGGTCTCTGAATTTTAACGGTACCAGTATCTGGATGACAGCTTTGCCCAAGAGGTTGTCCATATGAGGAACCCATTTCCTCACCAGAAGGTCATGGAGTATAAAGTAACCCTGAGAAGCATCATTAAAGTCCTCCATGGGAGAAACTTGGTCAAACAACCCTCTCAATGAAGGATCTACTTTCTGCTCCTTACTCAACTCACCATGTGGGAGAGACTGCAGAGGGACAGGTATGAAAAGAGGCATTTTCTCAGCCTTCTTTTCACAAGCAGCACTAATCTTAGCTTGGGCCATAGCACGGGTTACTGCACAGGCGGTAAACACTTCTGACACAGTGGCACACTCCTGGACATGGAGGGCACCAGAACAGGAGCATGGTCGGCGTGGAACCCCACCTGATCTGGCCACACCCCGATCACCTGCCAAGTCATTACCAAGGATCAGGTCTACCCCATCAACAGGAAGTTCAGGGCGAACAGCCACTTCTACTACCTCACCTGACACCAAGGCAGAGGTAAGTTCCATTCTGTGTAATCGGACAAAAGAGGGACCAAACCCATTCCACGGACAACCACAAACTTACCAGTATCTGAGCTAAAAGGCAAGATTGCCTCTCGCACAAAAGAGTCTAATGCACCCGTGTCTCGTAAAATGGTCACAGAAATCTTTCTATCAGTCCCTGGAATGGACACCAAGCCTTTAGAAAGGAATGCTGAATAATCTGCTTTCATATCCACAGTTTTGGACTGCAGCGCAACCCCAGACATACCCCGTGGTGCAACCAAAGCACTAGACTTAACCTGCCCAACATTTGACCTGGGTTTGTCAGGGCACTCATTTTTCCAATGACCCTTTCGCTTGCAATAATTACAAGTACTACTACCATCTTCAGACCTTTTCCAAGATGGACGTTCAACCCAGGGGGGTGAAACTGACTCCAGCCTCCCAGGGAGGAAATGGCTCTTATGAGTCAAAACATACTCGTCAGCTAGCACAGCTGCTTTTTGAGGAACTTTAACCTTTCTTTCATTTATAAAGGTAGCTATACTGTCAGGCACACAGCTTTTTAGTTGCTCCCAGAATAATGAGGTTACTCAGTTGTTCAAAGGTTTCAACACCAGATGCACCACACCAACGATGAAATTGAGTGTCCAACTCACGCACAAATTCCACATGAGTGTGTATCCTGTTTACGAACACTCCTAAAGCGCTGCCTATAAGCTTCAGGGACCAATTCGTATGCTCTCAAGACCGCTGCCTTGACATGGTCATAGTTTCGGCCCTCTGATTTGGAAAGTGAGGCATAAGCTTCCTGTGCCTTGCCAGTCAGAACACACTGAAGAAGGAGGGTGCGATCGTCATCAGACCAACCCCTGGTCTCTGCCACTCTCTCAAATAAGGAAAAAAAAAGATCTGGATCCCTCTCTGTGAAGCTTGGAACCAAACGCAAATTAGGTAGTACATCAAAAACACCCTTCTCCGGAACAGAACCAGTATTTACCAGCTTTCCTTCCATTAACAGATCTAGTCGACATTGCTCTAGCTCAACTTTAGCCCTCTCAGTTTTCTGCCTCATGACTTCCATTTCCAATTCCCTATTCTGTTTAAAAGTTTCATGTTCAAATTGTAACCTCAGAAGTTCTTTTTGTTGTTCAAATGTTAAAGACTCCACCCTAGCTGATGGCATGAACAAAGATCTTTTACTCAGCTCCTTTTTTACCAATATTTTATCTTCAATCAACTTTTCTTTCACCGCCACCCTTACCGTTTCTTTCAGCTTTTTATCTGTGATTTCAATTCCAAAGTGCTCAGCAATTTTCAAAAGTTGATCTTTGGTGCATTGGTCCAACAACTCCTCAGTGGGAGACTGAACAAACTCCTCTACCAAGGAAGCCATACTCCGTTGTACCTCCAAACAAGAGTCATCAACCCCCTCTACCATAAACTGGAAAAAAAAATCGTCCTAACTAAGCTCAACCCTAGTCTTCAAGCAGTTACCGGTGAGAGGCTTTTAATCACAGAACCCAGCGGGGCTGGAAAGCACCTGCTATGCAGCCACTTCCAGGGAACCCCTGGACGTGAACCTGAGCATATAGCTCTACTCACTTTCACCACCACATAAAAGTTGCCACCACAGGTTCCCTACACAGAACCCATGGGATAAACCTACCAGGGGGTGAGACTCCAAAAACACCTACCCAGAAAAACTCACTGGTCTTCTGAAAAACTTGAACACAAAAACGTAATCAAAACTAAGCCCTGACACCGTCACCCAAAGTGTATTCCTCCCTCTAAATCAAATCCTTTCTCTAATCGATTGGACGAGCCCCATTTTGTCATGAACCAGCTCAGGGATCAGACAAAGTAGGGAGAACACACAGGATGGATTTTAGAACAAAGGGAATTTATTCATTGATCAGGCAAAACAACAAACCAAAGCAGAACACCCAAGCAGTCCTGGTGGGAGCCAAGCAAGAGAGTGACTGCCCTGACTGTGGAGCATTTATAGCCCTCACAGCTGATCAGTCCAGGTGAGCTGGATCACCACTTAGCAGCAGTTGGCCCACCCACTGCCTGCACAAGGGAGGAGACAACAGAGAGGCAGGCAGAGAAGACACAGCCAGGTCGTCACATGAGTGAGGGCAGGTGTGTGATCAGTGACTGAGAGCAGGTGTGGTGATCAGAGGGTGTGGTGTGAGCAGGGCAGTGGAAAAGTACTGGGACAGGAGGGAACTGGGGAAAAGGGGCTGTGACAGTCAGTAACCTCCTTTTCAGCTGCACTGCCCGATGACTACTCGATCTTATCGCCTAAGGATATTTTTACATTAAACTACAAAAAGTATGACAAAAACCAATTACGCGATGAGGAAATGCATTTCATGAAGTAATGCATTTTTTAAAAATTATTATTATTTTGAGTTATTCTAAAAATAGAGTATTTAAAAATTATGTCTCCTTTTCAAAAATATGTTGAAATTTAAACAGTTATTTACGTCCAACACGTAATTCAGCAAGTAAATTCGACTTTGGCTCTTTTCCCCATCGATTTCATATGTGTAACTGTAGTTGCGGAGACAGTCCAGCAGAGGGAGACATGTTTCTTTTTATTATTGTAGGTGAGTGCAGGAGCGGAAGCAGAGGACATAAATGACCATGTTTATGCTCTAAGGCAGCAATCAAGCAGACAAAAATCATGTTTATATGAATATTGATAACCCTTTCATTGTTTTAGCAGAGTGAAAGCATCATTTAAAAAAATAATATATACCTTTTGAAAAGTAAGTTGAAGATCAATACCAGAACCAGAACCACCAACAGTCTTTTTCAGTCTTTGGCACTGGAACAAGAGCTTGGAACAAGACTTGGAACGAGCTTTCTGCTATACAAAATCAAGACTAATGTAAAGCATCATTTTCTATTGGCACAAAGAAATAAATATACTTGAACCTTCCTCGTTGATGGATTTTAGAAGTCTATCTGATGCTGAACTAATTACAGCAGCAATCAACAGATGTTTACTCGGGTTCGCTGCCCAACAGTCCCGACTGATCCTCATTGCTGATGGATGTGCTCTCCTGGACTCCTCAGATTCCAGGAAATCCCCTCCCAAAATGCTCAAACTGCTCCAACATCCTTTGACATGTGCCTTGATATGGAGGTCTAGAATAGTGAGGACATTTCTTCTTAAATCTGCAGAGGGTTAATTGAGGGTGTAGATTTCTTAGAATCAAGACAGCAAATTGTCTACGAGAAGGAAGTACTCTCGTGCGTGCGTGCGTGCGTGTGTGTGTGTTCATGCATGCGGCTGAGCCTGGGACAGAACAGGAGATAAAAACCTCAGCAGATGAGAGGACAGAAGGAGACGGACTGGACCTGCAGCCATCTCAATCTTTCATTGGGAAATTAAACTTCTATATAACCTAACACTGCATGGTGTTAGGTTATATTTTATATACACAATAGAGCTGCAAATCTACGAAAGCAACATCCATCACTCACCAGTGACAAACCACATTAAGATTAAGATTAAGATGTACTTTATTCATCCCCGTGGGGAAATTGAATTGTAGTAGCAACCTATACAAAGTATAGAAACAGAATAAATAAATACAGATAAGATTAGAACGTTATAAGCATATATACAGCATTTA
>NW_026622162.1:0-13397 GCF_003711565.1 Takifugu flavidus | reverse complement strand
AAATAAAGAAGAGATGAAACATGTTAATATTTATCAAATGTATTCAGTGTTTGCTTTAATGTCACATATAAATGTCATGGTCCTGGTTATCCTCTGTGTTTGGGTTTATGTTGTACTGTTTCCACTCGTCGTAGATGTTGATCCATTTTTCTGGACCGTGCTGGCTGCTTATATATCTGCAGCTAATCAGCCTGCTTTGAAGGCATTTTCAGCAGCCAACACCAGCACTTGTAGATTGTTTTGACCTGGCCAGTGGTAACTAGTGTTCCAGGGGCCTTCCAGCACCACCTTTATTCTGCTTTGTGCACAATTCCCCATTGCACGGACAAGCAGCGCACACCTTCCTTCATGTGTATAAATGTTATAAATGAACACATTTTCACCACAAGCTGCCTCACCTGTCTGCATTCTCAGTCCCGCCTTACATTTTCGGAACAAATCATAACATAACTGTTACTTTAATAAATGATAAGTAAATGTAAAATAGGCAACAATTTCTAAAAAAAAATGACTGATCGGACTATCTTTACTCAGGTGAACACAATGAAGACTGTTTTAATTTCATATAAATCAAAATCAAACTCTACAAGTACGTGAACTGACCTGAGAGTCTCCAGTTTACAGTTTGGACTCTCCAGTCCAGAACAGAGCAGCTTCACTCCTGAATCCTGCAGCTGGTTGTAGCTTAGGTCCAGTTCTCTCAGATGGGAGGGGTTGGACTTCAGAGCTGAGGCCACAGAACCACAGCTGATCTCTGATAAATTGCAGTTGCAAAATCTAAATAAAGAATAGAGGAAACATGTTGAGATTATTCAGATGGCTTCAGTGTTTGGTTTAAAGTTACATATAAATGTGTGTGAAATCCTCCTGAGGTCAGAGAATCACAGCTGAATGTGGTTATAAAGAAAATGATTATGGATATTTTGGGACACTTAAATATAAAACCAAAATATATTTTAAATGAAACAAGTCAAATCTGTTTTTCAGAAGGTAAGCTAAAAAGTAACTTGAATAACTACCGGTACAGAAAGCTTTTAAACAAAATTCCAACCAGTATGTCAACAACATGACCTTTCACCTTCATACATGGAGTTAAGAACTGGACTGTCCTAAAAAGGTGACAGAACATCCTCAGAGCAGTTGCGAGGAACCCTTTCTATGACTCTGTGGTGGGATCAGCCATCTTCTATGGGATTGTCTGCTGGTCCAGTAGCATCACAGACAGGGACAGGAAGAGGATGGACAGACTGGTAAGGAGGGCCAGCTCTGTCCTCGGATGTCCCCTGGACTCGGTGGAGGTGGTGGGAAACGGTAGGATGATGGCTAAGCTGTCATCCATGCTGAACAACACGTCCCACCCCCTACAGGACACCCTGACAGCACTGGGCAGCTCCTTCAGTGAGCGGCTGCTCCACCCTCGCTGTGTGAAGGAGAGGTATCGCAGATCTTTCCTGCCGGCTGCTGCCAGACTGCACAATAAACATAACACCCGCTAGCACAATCTGAATATTATATATTCTGATATGTATATTGTATTCACCCTCTGTACTATGTACAGGTACACAGAGGCCGAGTATCCATCCATTTATCTGGATTATTGTAAATATACATCCTCTTTGTATATTCCAAATCCTGTTCTATTTGATTTTATCTTATTTTTCTCTGCGTGCTCTTGCTGTTGTTGCACTGTAAATTTCCCCGTGTGGGACAATAAAGGATCTGAATCTGAATCTGAATCTGAATCTGAATCTTGAGCAATAAAGTACTGAACCCACACATGCTCACACAGGGCCCTGCAATGAGCTGGTGACTCATCCAGGGGTGGAACCTGTCGTCACCCGTATGTGCACCCTCCCCATGACCCCGAAAGGGATAAAGTGGTCAAGAAAAAGAAACTAGACACTACTAAAGAGCAACAATTGTCAGTAACAGTAAATTGTCCCGTATTTGGACACTAAAAGATGCATCGTTTATTGAATAATTCATGTTGGATGATTTTTCATTTCAATCAGCTTCTCATTCACCAATGAGACATTGTTATGTTGCTGTGTCACTGTTGCTATGACAATGTGGATCTCTTGACCAATAGAAATGGATTTTATTCATTATGGGAGCTGAGTCGATTATATATGAAAATATATCTATAAATAGTATTAACATTATGAGGCTGAGATTTTGTATGTTCCCCATCTTTTCACCTCTAAACTAAAGAGACATCATATCTAATCTCCACCTTCTTGTGTTTATAATCTTAAAATTATTCATTTCAAGCAGATCATAATTGGATCAATAAATTGGAGTGGTCCACAAACACCGATGCTGTCTACAAGAAGGCCATGAGCAGACTCTATTTCCTCAGGAGACTCAGGTCCCTCAGTGTTTGCAGCAGGATGCTCCACATGTTCTATCAGTCTGTCATGGCTAGCTCCATCTTCTTTGCTGCAGTGTGCTGGGGAGCAGGCATTAAAGCTAAGGACGCCAACAGACTCAACAAACTCATTAAAAAGGCAGGGTCTGTTGTTGGCTGTACAGTAATCTTGCAAACTTAGACGAGGTGGTGAGGGACAGGATGGTGTTAAAAGTGCAGACAGTCATGGACAATCCCTCCCACCCCCTCCATAACACAGTGGAGAAACTGAGAAGCAGCTTCAGCAACAGAGTCCTGCAGCCTCGCTGCTCTAAGGAACGCTACAGGAAGTCATTCCTGCCGCCCGCCATCAAACTGTATACTGTAATTCATCCCTCTCTGTCAGAGCTGAGCTTTCTTGAATGGACTTATGCATCAGCTCAGGTCCAAACCATTCAATCACAATAATTGTTTAATGTTTATGTTGTAATTGTATTTCTATATTATTCAGCTATATTATTCTATATTTATGTAAATATGCTCATAATTTATTCTATCCATTCTATCCATGTTCTAATCTTATTTGTGTTTTATTTATTCTATTTCTATACTTTGTAAATACAGTTATATTCCTCCATGTGTAGGCTGCTACTACAATTCAATTTCCCTACAGGGATGAACAAAGGAAATCTTGAATCTTGAATCAAAGATATGATCATTATTTCTCATCACATCTGGACTTACTCAGCTTTCCTGCAGTTCCTCACAGCTGGAATCAGTCTACGTCGTCCCTCCTCTTCAGGTTCAGCTCATCCAGAACCTCCTCTGACATCTGCAGCAGGTAGGCCAGAGCTGAACAATGGATCTCTGACAGTTCCTGCTCTGAGCTCTTCTCTGACTTGAGGAACTCTTGGATCTCCTGATGTACTGAATGATCCTTCATCTCCATCAGACAGTGGAAGATGTTGATGCTTCTGTCTGGAGAGATTTGCTCACTGCTCATCTCCTTCAGGTTGTTGATGACCTTCTGGATGGTTTCTGGATTGTTGTCTGTCTGATTCAACAGTCCTCCCAAGATTCTCTGATTGGACTCCAGAGAGAGACCATGAAGGAAGCGAACAAACAGGTCCAGGTGGCCATTTGGGCTTTCAAGAGATTTTTTCATGACTCTGCTCAGAAAGTCATCTACAGGAATGATTGGATCATATAATTTAATAAATCTTAACAACCACAATAGATTTGTTTCAGAGCACTTGAGGAAAGAATGAATAACTGCTGTGTTCTTGCTGGTGTAACAGTGGAACATGTAGACTGCAGCCAGAAACTCCTGAATGCTCAGATGAACAAAGCAGTAGACTGATTTCTGGAAGATCACAGTCTCTCTTCTGAAGATCTCTGTACAAATTCCTGAGTACACCGACGCCTCTGAGACGTCCAGACCGCACTGCTCCAGGTCATTTTGGTAGAACAGGATGTTTCCATCCTCCAGATGTTCAAACGCCAGCCGCCCCAACTTCAGAAGGACTTCTTTGTCAGACTCAGTCAGTTCCTCTGGTCCTTTGTGTCCTCCATACTTCTGCTTCTTCCTCTTGGTCTGAACCAGCAGGAAGTGTGAGTACAGGTCAGTCAGGGTTTTGGGCAGCTCTCCTCTCTGCTCTGTGGTCAACATGTGCTCCAGAACTGTAGCAGTGATCCAGCAGAACAGTGGGATCAGACACATGACGTGGAGGCTCCTGGAGTCCTTGATATGTGAGATGATTCTCTTGGACAGATCTTCATCTCTGAACCTCCTCCTGAAGTACTCCTCCTTCTGGGTGTCAGTGAAGCCGCGTACTTCTGTGATCCTGTCAACACAAGATGGAGGAATCTGATTGGCTGCTGCAGGACGGGAGGTTATCCAGATGAGAGCTGAGGGAAGAAGGTTCCCCTGGATGAGGTTGACCAGGAGCACGCTGGCTGATGACACCTGTGTGACATCAGAGATGACCTGTTCTTTGTTGAAATTCAGAGAAAGTCTGCTTTCATCCAGGCCATCAAAGATGAGCAGAAGTTTACAGGCAGCCAGATCCTCTGCTCTGATCTTCTGTAATGTTGGATGGAAAACATGAAGCAGTGAGAGAAGACTGTGCTGCTCATCTTTGATCAAGTTCAGCTCCCTGAATGAGAGCAGAGCCAGCAGGCTGATGTCTTGGTTCTCCAAACCTTCGGCCCAGTCCAGAGTGAACTTTTGCACTGAGAAGGTTTTTCCAATGCCAGCGACACCGTTTGTCAGAACCACTCTGACGTGTTTCTGTTGCTCACATAAGATGTTGAAGATTTGGTGGCACCTGATTGGAGTGTCCTGGACGTTCTTCTTGGAGGTTATCTCAAGCTGTCTCACTTCATGTTGTGTGTTCACCTCCTCACTTTGTCCCTCAGTGATGTAGAGCTCAGTGTAGATCTTGCTCAGCAGGGTTCCACTTCCTTCTTCATTAGTTCCTTCAGTCACATGTTCACTTCTTCTCTTCAGACTGATCTTATGTGCTTCTAAAACCTCTTGCAGCTCATTTACTAAAATCAGAGAAAGAAATAGATTTTCATCATTTATAGTCATCAACATCACTAACAATTCATCACATCACGTTATTTTTACAGTGAACAACTTTACTTTGTCCAGTCTTCATTTGAGCTTTTGTCTTCAGTCCAGATCTGGTTGTGGATCTGTTTTCAGATTCTGCACAAGAGGACTCCCCTGGTGAAGTGGACTGGTCCCAGGATAAGAAGCTGGACTCCTTGCTGTCACTGTCAGAACATTTCTTTATTACTCCATGAAAAAATAAATCAACACTTCAATATTATTTTAACTGTTCTGTCTAAATTCATGTTTTCATCTTCATCTAAAAGAATACAATTCTTGTTTTCTTTTAAAATTTTAATAATCATATACTAAAAAGATAACTATATAACTGTGCATTCATTATAATTTTATCAGTACGAAACTCCATGAATGAGAACGCAGATCACAGGGTTGGTGCTAAGCAACATCTGTAAAAACACTAACTCATAGAATCCAGATGTGAAAGACATGTGGACATAAACTTAAAATAACTTGTGTCATTTAACTGTTGAACAAAACGTCTGCAGATGTAAACTCACAACCAGCTGATGTTCATGTAACTAACAGTTGTCATATACAAACACAACATCACTCTCAGATTTCTGACTTTGGGTTTGGAGGTTCATCTTCATCTCTGAGGTTTGGAGGTGGATCTTTGGACCTGTTACTCTTCATAGACACACAGCTGGACACTGCAGACTCTGCTCTGTCCTCCTCCTCCATTCTGCTGAAACAGATTGCAATTAATTAATTGATTTGAATTAATTAAAATCACCATATTTCTGATGTACAAAAATCTGAAACCCTGAGTCAGACAAGGACAACAGGAAGATCCACCCTCACAAAATCCCCAACTCAAAGTCTGGGCACTAAAACACATCTTTGACAGTGACAAAAATGTCTGTGAAGCTTGATATTTTCACAGTTCTTTCATTATGCTCAACTCCTGCAGTACTCCCATTTAAACTTGAAGGCCTCTGCCAGCCACACCCATCTCATCTAGAAAACTAAACTGACTTCCTTTCAGTCAGACTGGCTCATTATAAAGACTCCTGCCATCCACACACTCACTCCCACATTGTTCTCCGTATCTTATCATAGCAAGACTCTTCAGCACGACCTCCTGGACTGATTTCCTGTTGTCAAACTTGCTTGGATCTCCAACCACTTGTCCTTCTTTTGCCCTCCTGGTTTCAGTCTGCCTGTTCTTGTGGCTGTGTGGAAATTGTGTACCTTGTTGCAGCAGTGTGAGTTTCTTTGATCCAACCTCCTTGTTAAAAAGAGATTCTTTTTGTTTTGCCACAGTGGTTTCACTGTGTTTGCTGTGAGGATTTTCACCTGCTGGGCATTTGCTTTGCATTTCCTGTGTCTGCTGTATACTACTGTAAAGTTCTTCATTAAAACTGAGGCAAGAACAACAGATCTAAAGTCTTTAAAATCTGATGGGAAAATGTGATGGAATATTTGACTCAGTATTTTCTTGTGTAGGAATTGAGTAAACAGCCACAGATATTGTCCAGGCCATGACTTGTAGTCCTGTTAGTCCTTTTGAAGACAGAAACAGCATCCCAGCCACCCTAACCCTAAAATGCTGATTGTCTTTTAATATGGGATGGAGTTCCAGTTAGAAGCATTGGCCAACTCTGCGTCAGACCTAAAAACGTCTAAAGGAAATATAGTGGCTATTTGTTGGTTCTGAACTCCTTCTCTGGTTTTCACACAGGACCAAGCTGAACCAAGGTTCTTTAACTTTTGACTTATATTTCTGTTTTGTTTTTCTAATTTAAAATTTCAACTCATTGGGGGCCACATGAAAGTCTGGGGGTATTCCCAGTTTAAAAGCACATCTTTTCCTCTGTATACAGGCCCTTACTGACTTATTCACCCATGGTTTATTGTTCGGAGTAGATTCTGACATGTTTAAAAGATCATCATGTCTCTGCAAAATATGAACAAATGTCAACTCATCCAGATCATCATCACCAGATTCTTTGAACCTGCCCCAGTCCATGCAGTCATAACACTCCTGTTGGCATGAAACAGATTCCTCAATCCAGTCTTTAACCTCCTTTTGTCCGTACATTCTCCCTCTTTAAGACAATTTGATATGTTGGCAGCAGATAAAGACAAATTGTGGTCGGCTGATCCCAGTGGAGTTGAGTTTTGAGGGAATAAAAACAACTGTTAAAAAGATTTAGAGGCAGGTAATAGCTCCGTAGCAAAAGGGACAAAAGCTCTTCCTGTATATTTACATATTTTTACATTTATTATCCCACGAAGACTCTCAGAATTATTGAAGAAAACGAAATGTCAGAGAAACGCGACTGCCTTCCTTCCTGCCTGCCTGTCTGTCTGCCTTTTGGTTCCATTTTGGATGAGCGTTGAGGTTCCATTTTGGATGAGCATTCCTTTAAAAACATTTCACACACAACGTAAAACAAATCGTGAGAAAAGAGCATCCCAAACCTTTTCCGCCGGTCGCTGCGTGCGCATAACCAGGAGCAAGAGAGAATGATTTGAATAATAAACACAATATCACACTCAGTTTTTTTAATTTGGGTTTAAAGGTCCAGCTCCATCGCTGACGTGTACAGGCGTTTCCATGGACATGTCGGACTGGTCGGATTTGCACAACTGGAAGTTTAATCCTCAATAATCCACAACTTTCTCTGTATCTTAACTTTTTCTCACAGCCCCCCCTTAAAATGTTTCTTTCCAATCACCCGGTTTCAGTCTCCTCGCTAAATCTTTGTTGAACATTTTTACTTTCACTTTTACAGCCTGACGTCACTTCATCAGCAGTTATGTGCATTTTTTTCAGTGTAAAATCATCTGGGATGATTTCAAGATTCAAACAGTTGTGTTCAGGACAACCAGCAAACAGCAATACATTAATTTAAATAAACTAAACTTGGAATTGTAAAAAATAAAACTATACATAACTCGTAAATATTAAATCAGTCAATTTAAAGACAAAAGAACAGTAAAACACACATTTCTAAATGTTTGAAGGTGTAAGTGGTAAATAGATGCTAAAAACATTAAAATCCTAGAGGGGAAAGGATTAAAACAGTAAATGTACAGGAATTATTTTGTCATTTAAATATTTTAAAAGTTCATTACACGTTAAAATAAGTAAGTTCATGTTTATAAAAATTGACACCCTACAAATATTTATTTTATTTAATTTTGCAGTAAAAGGTCATTTAAATGAACACTTCATGGCACCGTTTCTTGTTCCTTTGTTAGCGCTGTACTCATAGTTGCCAGGAGAGGGCGCCGTGCACATTTAATCAGATTTCATCAGACTTCAGCCTCTGTGTGTTTGCACGTCAATCTAATCTGCTTAAGGCTTCAGAATCAGCAGTGCTGGCCAATGTAACTGAAACTATATGAACAATGGAGCTGTTTCTTTAAGCAGTCAGATTTCAAACTCACCTTGGAGGGCCAGGTAGCTGTCTAATGACAACATCAGCTTTTTTCCATCCTTTGAATAGCTTGTCAGAGCAAAACTGTCAAAACATGTACATAGCAATCATTTGAATTTCTGATGTACACATCCAGATGACTGATTTATTTGTCTTTGCTGCACAGATTCAGTGGGATTTTGAGCTTTCTGATGTGCTTTTGAGAAGACGACAGAACAAATCATCGGATGCACAATGCTGTCTGGAAAGTTTTTTGACACCATTAAGTGAGAGCTGGACCTGTTTGGTGCTGTCTGTGTCATGGTTACGAATGTTAGGATTTTGGAAGGCATCATAATTTATTGTTTTGCAGTGACTCTAAGATTAGTTGCTCAGGATTGACTACTTTTGTCTGTTGGGTGGAGCAGAAGAAAGCATTTATTTGCCACGTGACACACACTAGTGTATACACAGGATATACATTAAACACATGCAAGTAGCAGGGGGCAACCTGATTGCAGCATTAGGGAGGGGGCACCTTGGCAGTGCCCAGGAGGTGAACTGGCACCTCACCAGCTCACTTGTGTTGGAGACTTGAATCAATAAGCCACTGCTGCCCGATGGACTGGTTCAACAACCACTGCACACATCCATGAAAGAAGAGCTTGCACTTACTAAAAGCTCAACCTTTGTCTTTGTAATGGATCTTCTGTCTCTCACCATCCTGAATGCTGGGTGAGATAATTGCAAATAATAAAGAAGCTTCACGTTCAACAGTCTGTGTGCAAGAATCTTTATTTGAATACCGTTTGAATAAGAGAAACACTTTAATGGAAGGATGGTTTGATGAATCAGAATATTTAAACCTGTAATACAGGTTTCATCAGTATGAAACTCCATGAATGAGAACACACAGATCACAGGGTTGGTGCTGAGCAACATCTAGAAAAACACTAACTCATAGAATCCAGATGTGAAAGATATAAAATGATGTGACCTCTATGGACATTAACTTTGGTGAACAAAACTGTTGAACTGTTGAACAAAACGTCTGCAGATGTAAACTCACAACCAGCTGATGTTCATGTAACTAACAGTTGTCATATATAAACACAACATCACTCTCAGATTTCTGACTTTGGGTTTGGAGGTTCATCTTCATCTCTGAGGTCTGGAGGTTCATGTTTGGACCTGTTACTCTTCATAGACACACAGCTGGACACTGCAGACTCTGCTCTGTCCTCCTCGTCCATTCTGTTGGTTGAATTATAACTGAAATAATCAGACCATATTTATGATATGAATATCTCTGAAAACATGTTAGATTTGACTTGAGGACAACAGGAAGGTCAACCCTTACAAAGTCAGCAACTCTAAACTGAACTGTAAAACAAATGTCATAACTCTGCACTCATCCTGTTAATCTTCAATCGTCAAGGCTCAAAGTTTCTTCCTGTTAAAGTTTGCTGTTTTTATGGCCACTGTTGCTTGTAGAAGTTTAGACAATTTTGATTAGAACTGATGTTCTATAAATCAAGATGAATTGAATTGAATGTTTCTTCTAAGTTTGAATTAAATACATTGCTTTTGAACTGCTTTCACTTTTACAATAGTTGCTCAGAAGTTTGTGTGACATATTTTCCACAATAAAAGCACACTGGCAGAGTTCAAGGTTCAAAGTTATTTTATATCACACTCAGCAACTTGTGTGCACAGTGTGAAATATTCAAAATGAAATGTTCTGCTGTTGGATAGATAGATAAGCATTTAAAAGCAGCATGTTTAGACAGCACTGGATTTCAGGGAGAGCATCCTGACAGAAGAATCCCTGCTCTCCAGGAGGGTGAGAGTTGTGTGGGTGACAGATGAAACCATGTCAGACAGAGAGCACTTGTTCCAGCAGCCATACTGGTCTGGATCCACACTGATGTCAATCTTGTTTTTAATGTGGTTCATAAAGAGTTGCTGTAAATATTTAATAACAATCAACAACAATCTATGGCAAAGAAAAGAACAAAACATGAGATAATGGAGATTTAGGTGTATAAGCTTTTCCCTTTATAACAAACCTTTATTGAAATACAATTATACAATTTTGTGACGAGACATTCTTGGCACAAGTGGCCTACTGCCAGAGATCCTCCCAACAGAATAAAGAGCTCCCATAACTTGATGTGAGTGGCAATGATCACAAATAAAAAAAAATCTTTTAGCCTTGTGCTTAGCGGCACGTGAAGAAAAGTATTACATATTGTTTCCTCTCATGTGTGATGCGCCCCTACACATATTGCACATTGAGCACTTGCCCACAACGCCCATATCAAAAACTGCCACTGTATTAAAGAACAGGCTCTGGATGGCTCTTTGGTGAATGACTGACTGGCTCCTTCAATCAATGAATTGCATATATCAGTTTTTTCAAGAAAAAAATAATCATATTGATGATGTAGAGGGCTCAAAATTCAGGTAACAAATATATGTTTTGTAGATAAACTGTTGTGTGATATTGTATTTACACCGAACAAGTCTGGACTGAGTCTAAACACCTGGTAGCATCAGAGTCTCCAGTTTATAGTTTGGACTTTTCACAAGATCAGACAGAAGCTTTACTCTTGAATCCTGCATCTGGTTCTCATTCAGGTCCAGTTCTCTCAGATGGGAGGGGTTGGACTTCAGAGCTGAGGCCAGAAAACCACAGCTGATCTCTGATAAACTGCAGCTCCACAATCTAAATAAAGTAGAAATATAATGCATTGATTATAATCTGATGTTTTCAAATTTTGCTGTACAGTTACATAAAAAAGGTTTGAAAATGCCCTGAACTATGAATTAAATTAATGTTCTATCGATTTTTTTAAAAAAATAAACAGATTCTATCTGTGAGATGGAAAATGATAAAAGACAATAAAAACTGTTTTAAATGAATGAAGACAGACTGTAGAGGTTCATGAACTGACCTGAGAGTCTCCAGTTTACAGTTTGGACTCTCCAGTCCAGAACAGAGCAGCTTCACTCCTGAATCCTGCAGCTGGTTCTCATTCAGGTCCAGTTCTGTCAGATGGGAGAGGTTGGACTTCAGAGCTGAGGCCAGAGAACCACAGCTGATCTCTGATAAACTGCAGCTGCTCAATCTAAATAAAATGAATACATTTATGATCAGATTTATAATGTATTTTCTTTGTTGTTAATACTGTACATAAACATATGTGAAATACTCCTGAATTGTTCATTTAATAGATGAAAGAAACAACTCTGTGTATAAGAATTTCTTTAAAGGGACATGAAATTAACTGATTGTATCTGTGAGATGGAAACATTAAATCAATGCAAATCGACCTGAGAGTCTCCAGTTTACAGTTTGGCCTCTCCAGTCCAGAACAGAGCAGCTTCACTCCTGAATCCTGCAGCTTGTTGTAGCTCAGGTCCAGTAGTCTCAGATGGGAGAGGTTGGACTTCAGAGCTGAGGCCAGAGAATCACAGCTGATCTCTGTTAAACTGCAGCCCCACAATCTAAATAAATAAGAAAGGAAATGTGTTAGTATTAATCAGATGTGTTCAGTGTTTGCTTTGAAGTTCAATAAAAAATGTCAAAGTATAAAAAAATAAGTAAATACATTTCAAAAAATACTTTACAATTAAAATTAATGATGATTCTATCTGTGATTAGAGAAAAACAATGAAACCTTTTTGATTTTCAAATTAATCAAAATCAAACTGTTGAAATCCATGAACTGACCTGAGAGTCTCCAGTTTACAGTTTGGACTCTCCAGTCCAGAACAGAGCAGCTTCACTCCTGAATCCTGGAGCCTATTCTGGCTCAGGTTGAGTTCTCTCAGATGTGAAGTGTTGGACTTCAGAGCTGAGGCCAGAGAACCACAGCTGATCTCTGATAAACTACAGCTGCTCAATCTAAATATAGAAGAGATGAAACATGTTAATATTCATGAAATGTATTCAGTGTTTGATTAAATGTTACATATGTGTGAATTCCTCATGAATTGTTAGTTTGAAAAATGTTCGAAAAGAAAAAAATAGTCACAATTTCTTTAAAGTGAGAAATATACAACCTGATTCCATCTTGACTCAGACAAACACAATGAAACCTGTTTAAAATTAATAAAAGACAGACTACAAATCCATGAACTGACCCGAGAGTCTCCAGTTTACAGTTTGGACTCTCCAGTCCAGAACAGAGCAGCTTCACTCCTGAATCCTGCAGCTGGTTGTAGCTCAGTTTTAGAATTCTCAGATGAGAGGGGTTGGACTTGAGAGCTGAGGCCAGAGAACCACAGCTGGTCTCTGATAAACTGCAACACAACAATCTAAATAAAGAACAAAGGAAACATGTTTATATTTATATTTTGTTTATATTTGTAAACCAATAAATATATTTCACACCAAACAAGTCAAATATGATTTGGATGTTTTTCAGAAGGTCTAAAAACTAAATTGAACCAACTACAGAAAGCTTTTAAATTAAATTCCCACCAGTATGTCAACAAAATGACCTTTCACCTTCATACATGAAGTTAAAAACTGGACTGTCCTAAAAAGGTGACAGAACATCCTCAGAGCACTTGCGAGGAACCCTTGAGCAATAAAGTACTGAACCCACACATGCTCACACAGGGCCCTGCAATGAGCTGGTGACTCATCCAGGGGTGGAACCTGCCGTCACCCGTATGTGCACCCTCCCCGTGACCCCGAAAGGGATAAAGTGGTCAAGAAAAAGAAACTAGACACTACTAAAGAGCAACAGTTGTCAGTAACAGTGAGCGTTTACCTGAGGAAATCACTAAATTATGCCATGAGTTTGGACTTATTCTGAAATGATCACCCATGTTTGTTGGGTGTCTGCACATTCATGGACAGTAATTCTGATCCACTAGATGGTTTCTGTCTAATCTGCCGGATCTTTCAAAGTTTTCTAATGAACACCTGTACTTTGGCAAACTACTATTTTAAATCATCAAGTCAACACGGAACAGTCCGAGAAAAATGAAGGTAAATTTGATCCGTCACTTTCTCGGTGTCGGTTCATTATGA
>NW_026622161.1:0-14473 GCF_003711565.1 Takifugu flavidus | reverse complement strand
CTTTTCAGACCACCGGCTCGTCCCCATATTTGTTCTGGTACAAACAGGATGGGACCAGCAGACCCCAGTTCATCCTGAGGAGGTTGAAAGGTGATGAGGGGAAAACAGAAGATGAGTTTAAGGAGAGATTTTCCTCCA
Source organism: Takifugu flavidus (assembly GCF_003711565.1). NCBI lineage: Eukaryota > Metazoa > Chordata > Actinopteri > Tetraodontiformes > Tetraodontidae > Takifugu > Takifugu flavidus. Next base: position 14,335 of record NW_026622161.1, on the reverse strand, counting down.
CACTGAACCCCACCATGAAATCAGTTCCTCTGAAGATCCAGGAGCTTCAGCTGTCAGACTCTGCAGTGTACTACTGTGCTCTGAGGCCCACAGTGACAGGAAGCAGCAGAAGTGCGCACTAAAACCTCCACAGTAAGGCCACACTGAGCAGCGGCCGTTAGAGGGCGACACACAGCGTCTCTTCCTGTCAGGAGATGTGATGACAAAGTTTTCTTCATCTTTAAAAATGATGAGAGAAATCAAACCTGGAGCACAGATGAAGAGGCCTCCAAGACAGGAAGAGGAACTATGTTGATTCTCTTTCATTATAAATGTTTAATGGCTTTTTTCACGCAAAGTATAAAAACCAAGTTAATGCAGTAAAGAAAATTATATTGTCTCCAATTGTGGTGAAGAAGAGGAGTGAAAACAATCCCCAATATTGACAAAGATGAACAACTAAAATCAGAGAACAAAGAGCAATGATGTTAAGACAAAAACAAGTTTGGTGGTAGAACTATTGATGCATGAATGAGACACCAGAGAACCAGTCATTTCCTGTAGCTCCATTAGCTTCCACGGAGGCACCAACGTGAAGACTTCATGATGAAGATGAGCCCGTCCTCACTTCTTCAGCTTTTTTTCTGGCAATAAGAAAAGAATTCATGTGTTGTTTCCTCAGGTTGTGAGTTCTTCTGGGGCACCACAGGGCTGAATGAATCTCGGGTCCTCACATTTTCACCATTCTTTGACATGAATCATCTCATCAGACATCTAAAATCTCTCCTGTTGAGATGGAAAAACTCCCAAAACTTGGAGAGTCCAGCTGCTACAAGAAGCTGCTGCCAGTGTGCTGACCTGCAGCAACAGGGAAAAGGCAGATGAGAGAGGAGCTGGAGAGACTGAGGGAGGAGCTCACTTGTAACTGAGCTGGAGAGGAGAGAAGAAGGGCAACATTGAGCAGAGCTTGGATCCAGCACAGAGCAGACAGGTTCCTTTAGTTCACCATGCTGCCTCTGCTCTACGCTGCTCTCTGTCTGATGTTGCTCAGCGTTCTAACAGGTATGGATGATTAGTCAGCAGCAACTGTCGCTCTGCTCGTTCCTCTTGGCACCATGGGAACGGATCAAACTCTTCCTGTAGGAGTCAGTGGAGAACAACTGACTGCAGTCCAGACAGAAGTGCTCAGTTTCAAAGACGCCGCTCTGAGGTCCACAAACACCGACACTGTCTACAAGAAGGCCATGAGCAGCCTCTAGTTCCTCAGGAGACTCAGGTCCTTCAGTGTCTGCAGCAGGATGCTCCACATGTTCTACCAGCCTGTCATGGCTAGCACCATCTTCTGTGCTGTAGTGTGCTGGGGAGCAGGCTAAGCTAAGGATGCTAACAGACTCCACAAACTCATTAAAAAGGCAGGTCTGTTGTTGGCTGTAGACTTGATAACGTGGACGAGGTGGTGAGGGACAGGATGGTGTTGAAAGTGGGGACAATCATGGACAGTCCCCCCCCCCTCCATAACACAGTGGACAAACTGAGGAGCAGCTCCAGCAGCAGACTCCTGCAGCCTCGCTGCTCTAAGGAACGCTACAGGAAGTCCTTCCTTCCTGCCGTCCACTATCAGACTGTATAGCTCATCCTAACCCAGCCAATAACAACAACTGTTTAAGGTTTATGTTGTCATTTTAATTCTATTTTATTCGATACTTATATATATGCCTATAATATGTATATATTATATTATATATATGCTAATAATATATGCTGTATATATGCTCATAATGCTATATTTGTATCTTATTTATATTTTATTTATTCTATTTCTATACTTTGCAAATACAAAACCGAGACTACAGTTATATTCATCCATGTTAGGGCTGCTACAATTCAATTTCCCTACGGGGATGAAAAAGTACATCTTGAATCTTGAATCTTGAATCTTGACTGTCCTACAAATACTCCAATCAAGCATCTGGCCCTGATCATTTCTTCTGGTATCACCAATATCCAGGAGAAGCACCAGAGTTCCTCCTGTATATCTCAGGAAGTAACCTTATCACATGGTCAGAGGCTCTAAGATCACGGCCAAAGTTCTCCTCCAACGAGTCCAGAGACCGAGTGGATCTGCAGGTGTCCTCTGCTGCAGTTCCAGATTCTGCTGTGTACGACTGTGCTGTGAGGCCCAGAGTGACAGGAAACCCACAACCTGTCTACAACAACACAGCACCCAGCTCCTGGAAGCCTTCGTCACACTAGAGGGCCACATGACCCAGGAGGAGGTGTGCTCCTCTGTGTCTAACCATGCTGAGAGCAGAAAGAGCTGCCAGAAGAGAACAAGGCCACCACCGAATGTTGAACATCAGACAGTTTCTCCTGCTGCTTTGGAGCTTCTTGCAGAGATGGAACCTTGGCTGTGGATTCTTCTGGCTGCTCTTTGCTTTGGTAGGTACCAGACAACCACACGCTGCCACTGCCTCACATTAGAGGCCAGAACTGTGTGCGTCAGATGTGGAAACTCTTTGAGCCACTCAGTGGATCATCTTGAGTGATTCCTGCATTTTTCTTCATCAGAGTGTAGAGGAGAAGACAAAGTGATGCAGCCACCAGAAGATGTTGTTGCTGCTGAAGGAGACACTGTTACACTGGACTGTACTTTTCAGACCTCCGACACATTCCCGAATTTGTACTGGTACAAACAGGAAAACAACAAATTTCCTAAATTGCTTCTTCAGGCCAAGCAGAAAGCTTCAGATCCACAGAGAATTTCTGCTTTAATCAATAAGAAGTCAGCTCCTCTGAAGATCCAGGAGCTTCAGCTGTCAGACTCTGCAGTGTACTACTGTGCTCTGAGGCCCACAGTGACAGGAAGCAGCAGAAGTGCGCACTAAAACCTCCACAGTAAGGCCACACTGAGCAGCGGCCGCTAGAGGGCGACACACAGCGTCTCTTCCTGTCAGGAGATGTGATGACAAAGTTTTCTTCATCTTGAGAACTGATGAGAGACTCTTTTATAGTAGAGGGCCACATGACCCAGGAGGAGGTGTGCTCCTCTGTGTCTAACCATGCTGAGAAGCAGAAAGAGCTGCCAGAAGAGAACAAGGCCACCACCGAATGCTGAACATCAGACAGTTTCCTCCTGCTGCTTTGGAGCTTCTTGCAGAGATGGAACCTTGGCTGTGGATTCTTCTGGCTGCTCTTTGCTTTGGTAGGTGTTTTGTCCAGATTGCTCCGTATATCGGTGGCTCTTCCAACATACCGTCAGACGGAACATCATGTCTTCTGTGTTTTCCAGAAACAACATGGGGGCAGAAAATTTCCCCTGTTCCAGGGATGGAAATGGAATCAGCAGCAGAGAAGGAGAAGATGTAACGCTCAGATGTAACTATGAGACTTCAGATTCTGATGTTTATCTGCACTGGTACAAACACCAGTCTGACTATGAGGCACCCCAGTTTATTCTCTGGAAAGGAGCAAGAAGCAACACAGGCCAACACATCCCTGATAAGAGATACAGATGCAACACAGGGCGGGCACAAGAAAGTGAACTGACCATTACAGATGTGACGCTGGCAGACTCGGCTGTGTACTACTGCGCTCTTGAGTTCCACGGAGACACAAAGAGACGAAGACGCTGTACAAAAACCTGACAAGAGCTATCTGACCGATCACAGACAAGTTCACTGTTCCTTATCAGACACTGGTTACAGGTGCTGATCACATGATCAGCCAACAATTCCACATCAGTGAGCAGCCACCTGAACCGTGCTTCAGACCCACAATCCACCACCACCACGCTGGTTTGGTGGGACCTGAACCCTCACGCAGGTTCCGCTCACATTTTAGACATCTGAAAGCACTAAAAGGACCATAAATAAAATTCTTTCAGTTTGATCCAAAAATATTTCAGTCTTTGATGCCGTTAAAAGCTGCTTCACATTTGTCGACTTTCAGCTGTGTGTTTTCAGATGGATTTGGATCTACAAGGAAAATGGTGGTTTGGGTGAATCTTGAGAGTGTGAAACTCTCCAGGGCAGTTTGTGTGTATTTCTTATTGGACGGTGGTGACAGAGTTGAAGGGGGGCGTCAACAATGCCATGACAACCACCTGTCTTCCAACATTTCCTCACCACATCTGCCCGGGTTCCTGCAGAGACAGAGACCTGCTGGTCTCTGGTGGCTCATGGGAGATCATCAAGCAGAGAGTAGTCCAACAGCATAACAGTGATTCCTTATGGTGCACAGGTGGAACAGAGGTCATCCAGAGGTCAGAGGTTCCTTGGCACTGACAGAAGATCTGCATCTGTAAGAACAAGTGCCATAAAATAGGTTGGGAGGGTGTTGGTGGGTTGGCAGTTGGTTGTTGTGTTTGCAGATGATTCAAGCCAAGTTGTTCTGGGTATGATGTGAAACAGGGATTGAATCCAGGGCAAAGAGACGTGATGGCGTTCAAAACATGGTTTGATCTCAATAAGTTATCGCTAAATAAAAATAACGTTTCTGGGCTTTGGTGGTGTTTGGAAAATTGTCACGTTAAGCTGAACCTGAATGAAGTTGAAATTGAGCAGTTTAAGACAGAAAGTTTCTAGTTTCTAGGAAAGGTTATTGATCGTAAAATGAGTTGGAAGCCACAACTAGAAAGCACCCGAACGTAATAATGAATAAAAATGATTTCTTTTGTGTAATGGAGGAACAAATGTTGTACACGGATGTGTCTGACTTTTGGGTGTCAAATTATGGGACGATTTAGTGATGAGTTGGAAGTGTCTCTTTCTCTGGTAATGTTGAATAAAACTTTAAAAATGTAAAGAGAAATATTTTGACTGAGATTTGATTGATTGAAAGATCTGAATTATTAGATTCATTTGAAAAAACACAAAATTGTATCATTCTGTATTATTGATTCCATTAAATTTTGTTTCGTTTCGTTTTCTGCCACTTATCCAGATCCGGATCGCGGGGGCAGCAGCTTCAGGAGGGTGCCCAGACAGCCCTCTCCCCGGCCACTTCCATCAGCTCCTCCGGGGGAACCCCCAGCCGCTCCGAAGCCAGGTGAGAGATGTAATCTCTCCACTTAGTCCTGGGCCGGCCACGAGGCCGCCTCCCAGTGAGACATGTCCGGAACACCCTCTAAAGGGAGGCGCCCGAAGGCATCCTAGCCAGATGCCCAAGCTGACCCCAACTGACTCCTCTCAATGTGGAGAAGCAGCGGTTCTACTCCGAACCCTCCCGGATGTCCGAGCTTCTCACCCTATCTCTAAGGCTGAGCCCGGCCTCCCTGGGGAGGAAACTCATTTCAGCCGCTTGTATCCGCGATCTCGTTCTTTCGGTCATCACCCAACGTTGATGGCCATAGGTGAGGACTGGAACGTAGATCGACCGGTAAATCGAGAGCTTTGCCTTCCGGCTCAGCTCCTTCTTCACCATGACAGATCAGTTAAGCGCCCAGCGTCCGTCCTAGATCCTCCAAAAGGGCGGGTACTCTGAACTATTGTTTGGTGCATACGCACAAACAACAGTCAGAACCCGTTCCCCGATCCGAAGGCGCAGGGAAGCAACCCTTTCGCTCAACTGCGAGAACCCCAACGTCAAACTAGAGAGTCTGGGGGCAGGAAAAAGCCCACCCCCGCTCTCCATCTCTCACCCTGAGCAACTCAAGCGTAGAAGAAGAGTGTCCAACCCCCCTCAAGGACTTGGGTTCCTGAGCCAACACTATGTGTGGAGGTGAGACCGACCATATCTAGTCAGTAGCGCTCAACCTCCCCCACAAGCTCCAGCTCTTTCCAAGCCGGAGAGGTGATGTTCCATGTTTCAAAAGCCAATTTCCATAAACGAGGATCGGACCGCCAAGGCCTCCGCCTTGGTCTACCGCCCAATCCACACTGCACCGGACCCTTCATGCTTGTCCTGCGGGTGGGGGTCCACTGGAGACAGGAGTATCCACGTAGGTAGCTCAGGCTGGGCCCGGCCGGGCCCCATGGACGTAGAACTGACCACCAAGCGCTCGCCATCGAGCCCCAGCCCCAGTCCTGGCTCCGGGTCAGGGCCCCGGTAACCCTCCGAGCCGGGTACGCGGCTTCCCTTTTGGATGTACCATGATGGGTCTTATGAACCATTCTTTGTCTGACCCTTCACCTAGGACCAATCTGCCTTGGGAGACCCTACCAGGGGCAAGCCGCCCTGGACAGCATAGCTCCCAGGCTCATTAGGGTATGCAAACTCCTCCACCACGATAAGGTGATGGTTCACAGGAGGAGGAATCCATTAAATTCACTTTTTTTAAAAACGTAAAGAAAAAATAATCAATCACCTTCTGCTCATTCCTTTTAGTTATTGAACCTGTACACCTGCAGGACTCTTTGACCTCCGAGACCTGAAACCTCCAGGACCTGTAGACCTCCAGGACCTGAAGAACTCCAGGACCTTTACTCATCCAGGACCCGTAGGCCTCCAGGACCCGTAGCCATCCAGGACCAGTGCTCCTCCAGACACGTAGGCCTCCAGGACCTGTAGGCCTACAGGACATGTAGACCCCCAGGACCTGTACTCTCCAGGACCCATAGGCCTCCAGGACCTGTAGACCTCCAGGACCTGTAGACCTCCTGGACTTGTACTCCTCCAGGACCCATAGGCCTCCAGGACCCGTAGACCTCCAGGACCTGTAGCCATCCAGGACCGGTACTCCTCCAGTCCCGTTAGGCCTCCAGGATATTTAGACCTCCAGGACTGTACTCCTCCAGGATCCATAGGCCTCCAGGACCTGTCGACCACCGTCTCCCTAACCCTCAGGTAGAGGGAACCCTCATCTGGCACCAGCTGTGAGATGCAAACAGACCTTCTGAATCAGATCAGGAAAAGGGATTTCATCTGTGTTTGGTTGTGACGTTTTGATGCTCCTGTGCTGGTAACTCTCAGGTAGTCCTTGTTTTTACAGTCGAGGTCTCCATCTAGAGACAGTAGAAATAATGAGTGAGTTGGAGGATGTGAAGCTGTCAGTAGAAGCTTGTGATGGAGCTCAGTTCCTCTGGTCAGGCTCCTCCTTCTCAAACCCGTCTGAGGTCTGAAGAAGACTACACGGAGACATCACAGAGCTCTTCATTGTGGCTGGAGCTCACCGTTCCTCAACATGACTCCTCTGTTCGTCTCACTGTGGATGGCAACTCTGTGGGTGGTATGAACACAACTCTGTCTGTCACACCAGAGGGATGTGAGTACGATTCCCTGAGAGCACCTTCATGCTGTCTGTTTTCCAGAGGCAAACCCAAAAAGACACTGTGCTGCAACCAAAAGCAGAGGAGATGGCAGCAGAAGACCAGACAGTCACACTGGACTGTCACTACACCAGCACAGCCACAGACGTCTACATCTTCTGGTACAAACAGGATGGGACCAGCAGACCCCAGTTCATCCTGAGCAGGGTCACCTTCGGTAAGGGGAAAACAGAAGATGAGTTTAAGGAGAGATTTTCCTCCACACTGAACCCCACCATGAAATCAGCTCCTCTGAAGATCCAGGAGCTTCAGCTGTCAGACTCTGCAGTGTACTACTGTGCTGAGGCCCACAGTGACAGGAAGCAGCAGAAGTGCGCACTAAAACCTCCACAGTAAGGCCACACTGAGCAGCGGCCGCTAGAGGGCGACACACAGCGTCTCTTCCTGTCCAGAGATGTGATGAACAAAATGTTGAACACGGATGTGTCTGACTTTTGAGTGTCAAATTCTGGGACGATTTAGTGATGAGTTGGAAGTGTCTCTTTCTCTGGTAATGTTTAATAAAACTTTAAAAATGTAACCTGCTGCACCGGTCACTTTCACACCTAGAGGGCACCGGGAGCACTGTGAGAGTCATGTTCTTTGACTCTCCAGTGCCTTCAACACAATCCAGCCATCACTGCTGAGAGGCAAGCTGGAGGGAGCCGGAGTCGATGGTCACCTCGCTGCCTGGACCACCGACTACCTCACCAACAGACCGCAGTACGTGAGGCTCCGCGACTGTGAGTCCGAGGTGGTAGTCTGCAGCACTGGGGCACCGCAGGGTACAGTTCTCTCTCCCTTCCTCTTCACTCTCTACACATCGGACTTCAGCCACAACTCGGACAGCTGCCACCTCCAGAAGTTCTCAGATGATACAGCCATCGTTGGACGTATGTCTGAGGGGAACGAACTGGAGTACCGGGAGGTCATCACCAAGTTTGTCGCCTGGTGTGAACTGAACCATCTGCGCATCAACGCCAGCAAGACAAAGGAGGTGGTGATCGACTTCAGTAGGAAGGCTCCTCACACTGCACCCGTGAACATCCAGGGTTTGGACATTGAGATCGTGGAGGAGAACAAATACCTGGGTGTTCATCTCAACAATGGACTGGACTGGACTCATAACACAGACGCCCTGTACAAGAAGGGCCAAAGCCGTCTCCATCTGCTGAGGAGACTGAGGTCCTTTGGAGTGTGCAGGTCACTGCTTTGGACTTTTTATGACTCCGTGGTGGCATCGGTGATCTTCTACGCTGTGGTCTGCTGGAGCTGTGGAAGCTCAGAGAGGGACAGGAAGAGACTCAACAAGCTGGTCAGAAGGGCTGGCTCAGTCCTGGACTGCTCTCTGGACTCCATTGAGGAGGTGGGTGAGAGGAGGATGTTAGCCAAGCTGACATCCATTATGGACACCCCCTCTCACCCCTACACGAGACTGTGGGGGCCTTGAGCAGCTCCTTCAGCAGCAGACTGTTACACCCACGGTGTAAAAGGGAACGTGACCGCAGGTCATTCATCCCAACTGCTGTCAGATTGTTCAACATGCACAACTCTTAATGCAGCACCAATAACCCAGGGTTGGCATATTTTCTCCACACTACTTAATCATTCTACCTCCGGAATCTCTTATTTGCACATTCATTTTTCTTCATATAGTCTAATATTCCCTTCTGTATATAATTTCCCCCTCTGTATATGATGTATAATGTACATAAGAAAATAGTTTTTTTTTTTTAGTGTTGTATATCACTGGCTACTTCTGTAACATGTGATTTTCCCCGATGTGGGATCAATAAAGTTTTATCTTATCTTAAAGAGAACGATTATGACTGAGATTTGATTTGATTGAAAGATCCGAATTATCAGATTCATTTGAAAAAACACAAACATTCATTGTATTATTCTGTATTAAAGATTCCATTAAATTCACTTAAAAAAAACGTAAAAAAAAGACGGAGGAGAGGGGAGGACGGAGGAGGGGAGGAGGGGGGAGGAGGGAGGAGGGGAGGAGGGGGAGGAGGGAGGAGGGGAGGAGGGAGGGAGGGGGGAGGGGAGGAGGTGAAGATGGAGGAGGGGAGGATGGGGAGGGGAGGATGGAGGAGGGAAAGGATGAGGAGGGGAGGACGGAGGAGGGGAGGAGGGGAGGGGAGGATGGAGGAGGGGAGGACGGAGGAGGAGGTGAGGACGGAGGAGGGGAAGACGGAGGAGGGGAGATGGAGGAGGGGAGGATGGAGGAGGGGAGATGGAGGAGGGGAGGAGGGAGGAGGGGGGGGGAGGGAGGATGGAGGAGGGGAAGATGGAGAAGGGGAAGATGGAGGAGTGGGAGGGAGGATGGAGGGGGGGATGGGATGGAGGAGGAAGGATGGAGGAGGGGAGGATGGAGGAGGTGAGGATGGAGGAGGTGAGGATGGAGGAGGGGAAGATGGAGGAGGGGAAGATGGAGGAGGGGAGGAGGGGAGGAGGGGAAGATGGAGGAGGGGAAGATGGAGGAGGGGGGATGGAGGAGGAGAGGATGGAGGAGGGGAGGAGGGGAGGAGGGGAGGATTGTAGGAGGGGAGGAGGGGAGGAGGGGAAGATGGAGGAGGTGAGGATGGGGAGGGGAAGATGGAGGAGGTGAGGATGGAGGAGGTGAGGATGGAGGAGGGGAAGACAGATGGAGGAGGGGAAGATGGAGGAGGTGAGGATGGAGGAGGGGAGGAGGGGAGGAGGAGGAGGATGGAGGAGGAAGAGGAGGAGGGAGGTGAGGATGGAGGAGGGGAGGATGGAGGAGGGGAGGACGGAGGAGGAGGTGAGAGGACGGAGGAGGGGAGATGGAGCGAGGGGAAGAAGGAGGAGGGGAGGACGGAGGAGGGGGGGGAGGAGGTGAGGAAGGAGGAGGTGAGGACGGAGGAGGCGGGAGGACGGAGGAGGAGAGACGGAGGAGGGGAGGATGGAGGAGGTGAGGATTGGAGGAGGGGAGGAGGATGGAGGGGAGGGGAGGATGGAGGAGGTGAGGATGGAGGAGGAGAGGATGGAGGAGGTGAGGATGGAGGACGGGGAGGACGGAGGAGGTGAGGACGGAGGACGGGGAGGACGGAGGACGGGGAGGGAGGAAGGAGGAAGGGGGAGGACGGAGGAGGGGAGGAAGGAGGAGGCAGGAGGTGAGGACGGAGGAGGGGAGGACGGAGGATGGAGGAGGGAAGGACGGAGGAGGGGAGGACGGAGGAGGGGAGGATGGAGGAGGGAGGACGGAGGATGGAGGAGGGGAGGATGGAGGAGGGGAGGATGGAGGAGGGGAGGATGGAGGATGGAGGAGGGGAGGATGGAGGAGGGGAGGATGGAGGAGGTGAGGATGGAGGAGGGAGAAGGATGGAGGATGGGGAGGATGGGGAGGGGAGGATGGAGGGGGAGGATGGACTCCATGATGGCCGTATAAAACTGCGCCAACATCCTGGGAGGCAGTTTGAGCTTCTCAGCTGCCGGAGGAAGAACATCCTTTGCTGGGCCTTCTTGATGAGGGAGCTGATGGTTGGCTCCCACTAAGGTCCCGGGTGATGGTGGTGCCCAGGAAGCGGAAGGAGTCCACGATGGTGATGGGGGAGTCCATAAGGGCAAGGGGGGGCAAAGGGGCTGCGACTTTCCTGAAGTCCACAATCATCTCCACTGTCTTCTGAGCGTTCAGCTGCAGGTTGTTGTGTCCGCACCAGGACACCAGTCGAGCCACCTCCCTCCTCCTGTAGGCAGTCTCGTTTGCCGTTGGAGACGAGCCCGATGAGGGTGGTGTCATCCACAAACCTGATCAGCTTGACAGACTGGTGGCTTGAGGTGCAGCAGTTAGTGTACAGGGGAGAGGAGGAGGGGGGGAAGGACACAGCCCTGGGGTGATCCAGTGCTGATGGAGACAGAGTCGGAGACTCTTCCCCAGCCGCACATACTGCCTCCGATCCGTCAGGAAGTGAGTGATCCACCTGCAGAGGGAGGCAGGCACACTAAGCTGGGACAGCTTGTCCTGTAGCAGAGCGGGGCGGATGGTGTTGAATGCAGAGCTGAAGTCCACGAACAGGATCCTCGCGTAGGTTCCCGGGGAGTCCAGATGCTGCAGGATGGAGTGAAGGGCCAGGTTGACCGCGTCGTCCACAGATCTGTTGGCTCTGTAGGCGAACTGCAGTGGATCCAGGAGGGGGGTGGTGATGGACTTGAGGGGTGGCAGGATCAGGCGCTCTGAGGACTTCATGACTACAGAGGTGAGCGCACAGGTCTGTAGTCGTTAAGCCCGGTGATCCGTGGCTTCTTGGGGACAGGGACCATGGTTGAGGTTCTGAGGCAGGCTGGCACCTGGCACGACTCCAGGGAGGAGTTGAAGATGTCTGTGAAGACAGGAGGCAGCTCCTCTGCGCAGTGCCTCAGGGTGGAGGGAGACACGCCGTCCGGGCCAGGGGCGAGGAGGGGGGGACTGGTGGTAAGTGATGGGGGGGGGGATGGGGATGATGGTGAGTGGAGGGGGGGAGGAGGAGGGGACTGGTGGTGAGTGATGGGGGGGGCTGATGGTGAGTGGAGGGGGGGGGGGAGGAGGAGGGGACTGGTGGTGAGTGATGGGGGGGGGCTGATGGTGAGTGGAGGGGGGGGAGGAGGAGGGGACTGGTGGTGAGTGATGGGGGGGGCTAATGGTGAGTGGAGGGGGGGGGAGGAGGAGGGGACTGGTGGTGAGTGATGGGGGGGGCTGATGGTGAGTGGAGGGGGGGAGGAGGGGGGGACTGGTGGTAAGTGATGGGGGGGGGGGGGGGGACTGATGGGTGAGGGGGGGGGGGGGGGGGACTGGTGGTGAGTGATGGGGGGCTGGTGGTGAGTGATGGGGGGGACTGATGGTGAGTGTGATGGGGGGGGAGGAGGGGGGGACTGGTGGTGAGTGATGGGGGGGACTGATGGTGAGTGATGGGGGGGGAGGAGGGGGGGACTGGTGGTGAGTGAGGGGGGGACTGATGGTGAGTGATGGGGGGGAGGAGGGGGGAATGGTGGTGAGTGATGGGGGGACTGATGGTGAGTGATGGGGGGGAGAGGAGGGGGGGACTGGTGGTGAGTGATGGGGGGGACTGAATGTGTGAGTGATGGGGGGAGGAGGGGGGGAGGGGGGGGGGGACTGATGGTGAGTGATGGGGGGACTGATGGTGAGTGATGGGGGGGGGGGAACTGGTGGTAGGATGATGGGGGGGGGGACTGATGGTGAGTGATGGTGAGTGGAGGGGGGGGAGGAGGGGGGAGGAGGAGGGGGCTGCCTTGATGGAGTGAGGTCCATGGGGGCAGTGGCACTGGGGGGGGGGGTGTGGGCATAGTGGAGGGACAGGCTCTGCCAGGGCTTCCTCGTCCTGACCCTCTGGAGCCTGAGGCCTGTAGTCGGTGATCGGCCTCAGGCCTCCACACAGAAGCAGAGTCGTTAGCAGTAAACTGCTGCTGAAGTAGTTTCCGAATACACAGATTTAGCTCTCCTCAGTTCCTGCTAAAACCGGTATTTGGCCTCTCTGGAGCAGTCTCTGTCTCCACTTTTCAGCGCTGCTTCCTTTTCTTTCCTGATCTGTCTGAGTCTCGGAGTGAACCAGGGCTTGTCATTGGAGTAACTCACCCTAGTGCGCGTTGGTAGAATGCGCTCCTCACAAAAGTGGATATATGAGGTCCCAGTGTCCGTGTACTCATCCAGATCATGTGTGGCCCCTTTAAACATGTCCCAGTCAGTTGTATCCAGGCACGTGCGCAGCTCCTCCACAGCCTCACTGGTCCATCTCTTCGTGGTGCTCACGGATGGCTTGTTAGTTTAAGTTTCTGTCTGTATGTGGGGATCAGGTGGACCATCACGTGATCAGACAGTCCTAGTGCAGCACGGGGGACGGCCCGATACGGTCCTTCACTGTGGTGTAGCAGTGATCCAGCCTGTTGCCCTGGTGGGGCATTTGATAAACTGTTTGTACCGGGAGCTCGTAACTCAGGTTGCTCTGATTAAAGTCACCAAGCACGATAACCAGAGCGTCGGATAGGTCCGCTCCACTTGTTGAATACAGTCCGCGAGCGTGCGCTGAGCTTCGCGCACGTCCGCGTCTGGCGCGATGTAAACAGAGGCCAGAATGAATGAAGCGAACTCACGCGGAGAATAGAAGGGTCTGCAGTGATGATGAAGAGGTATTCCACAGCAGGAGAACAGTGCTGGGAGATCACGGTCACATCAGTGCACCAGTCGCTGCTGATGGAGAAGCAGACTCCACCGCCTGCTCTCTCCCCAGAGAGCGCCAGGAACAGCTGGAATCCCCCGAGGAGGAGGAGCAGCTGGAATCCCCGAGGAGGAGAAGCTGGAACCCCCGAGGAGGAGCAGCTGGAATCCCCCGAGGAGGAGCAGCTGGAATCCCCCGAGGAGGAACAGCTGGAATCCCCGAGGAGGAGCAGCTGGAACCCCCCGAGGAGGAGCAGCTGGAACCCCCGAGGAGGAACAGCTGGAATCCCCCGAGGAGAGAGCAGCTGGAATCCCCCGAGGAGGAGCAGCTGGAACCCCCGAGGAGGAGCGCGCTGTCCGGTGTCTCTTTCCTGAACCAGGTTTCAGTGAAGCAGAGAACACACGAGGTGGAGAAATCTTTGATCCGCAGCATCAGCAATCAGCGCGTCCATTTTGTTACAAAGTGAGTTGGCGTTGGACAGAAAGATCCCAGGCAGCGCCGTGCGCGAGCCTCTCCTGCGTAGTCTCGCCAGGGCACCGGCCCGTCTTCCTCTCCTCCGCCGTCTCACCTTTTGGGCCAAAAAGTAAACCAGGTCGGCTGCAGGAGCCAGAAAAAACTGGAAGTAAGTCCAAGGGGGTGAGAGTCCTGATGTTAGTAGCTCTTCACGGGTGTAAGAGCAGGCAGACACACAATAACACAAACAAAAACAGACAAACAAGAACGCAGCAAGACACCAAGGCGACCGCTCTGGGCGCCTTCTTTGAATGGAATCACAGACATATAAAAATCTCTCCTGTTGAGATGGAAAAACTCCCAAAACTTGGAGAGTCTGCTACAAGAAGCTGCTGCCAGTGTGCTGACCTGCAGCAACTCTCAGATCACGGCCAAAGTTCTCCTCCAACGAGTCCAGAGACCGAGTGGATCTGCAGGTGTCCT
>NW_026622160.1:0-14512 GCF_003711565.1 Takifugu flavidus | reverse complement strand
GACTGACAGGAGGAGGAGCTTCTCTTCAATCTGCAGCTTTTCTCCTGTGTGTGATGTGGAAAAGAGCAGATTGGAGCTCCAATGTTTCATTTACATGAAGTTAAATAAAGACCATCAGAGCTGCAGGTGCTTCCTGCTGATGGAGGAGCTGAGTCAGGTCACATCTGAAGGAGCTGCTTTCTCTGTTTCTATGGTGATGCAGTGCTCCTCTCTGGTGGACTTGAACAGAACAACATCCTTAAAAGACAAAATGTCTCTGGATGTTTCAAATGTTTACACATGTAATCATTTGATCATAAAAATATAAATTGATGTCGAGATGTTTTTCTTCTCTTCTTTCTACCTTGCTTTTTGTCCTCTATTCTTTCCTTCTTTACCCTTTTCTCATCAAATGGAGCCCATCCCCACCATATCATCTGGTCCTGCTCAAGATTTCTTCCATTTTAAAGAACCTTTTGACCTGCCACTGTTGACTCAGTGATCAGCCTCTGGGATCCCATGAAGCTACTTGACTGAAACTTTTGTTTAAGAAATAAATGTTGATCTGAAGCAGTTTCTCCAGATTAGACTGGGACAGAACTGGTTCAATCTGGATATTGTTGAGAGACATCTGTCACTTTAAGAACCATTGTAAATAAGTTAAAATTACTGAAGCTGAATCTTTAGAAATATTTATATTTAAGTACAAAGATTTCAGCTAAATCAAACGTGAAGCGAGCAGAAACCCACTATCTTGTGGTGCTCTCATATTCCAGAACTACAACATAACCCTGTGGGATGTGTTCAGCGACGCCCATGGGGAGGACATTGACAACCTCACCAACTGCATCACGGACTATATTAACTTTTGTGTGGAGAACACCGTACCCACCAGGACTGTACGGAGCTTCTCCAACAGCAAGCCCTGGATCACCCCAGATATAAAGGCCCTCCTGAAGGAGAAGAAGAGGGCTTTTGTGTGTGGAGACGAGGAAGAGCTGAAGACTGTGCAGAGGAAACAGAGGAGGAAGATCAGACAGGAGAAGGACAACTACAGGAGGAAGATGGAAAACCAGCTGCAACAGAACAACATCTGTGGCGTATGGAAGGGACTGAAGACCATCTCGGGCTTCAAGGAGCAGAAGTCCCAACCTGTGGTGACCGGGGATGTGCTAACGACCTGAACTTGTTTTTCAATAGATTTGATCAGGTACCCACCCCTCCCCCAGCCCAGTCTCCTCTGCTGCTACCCCCGCCACTGTCTGTGCCCCCAATCGACTGTTCCTCCTGTCCCCCCTCCCCCTCTCTCATGAACTTCAGCTCACACATTCCCGACACTTCACACTCTGGCCCATGCCCATCCCCCCCACCAACACCTCCATGCTCCAGCCTGTCCCTCACACCACACCAGGTGAGGAAGGCCCTGAAGAAGAACAGGGCCAGGAAAGCGACGGGTCTGGATGGCATCAGCTCCAGGCTCCTGAAGTCCTGCGCAGACCAGCTGTGTGGGATGTTCAGTCACATGTTCAACCTGAGCCTGAAACTGGGGAAAGTGCCACAGCTGTGGAAGACGTCCTGCATCGTCCCAGTGCCGAAGACACCGCACCCCAAGGAGCTCAACAGCTACAGGCCGGTGGCTCTGACATCACATCTGATGAAGACGCTGGAGAGGCTCATCCTTGCCCACCTGCGCCCACTGGTGAGCTTCTTCATGGACCCGCTGCAGTTCGCCTACCAGCCGAGCATCGGGGTGGACGATGCCGTCATCTACCTCCTCCACACCTCCCTCACTCACCTGGAGAAGGCTGGAAGCACTGTGAAGATCATGTTTTTTTGATTTCTCCAATGCATTCAACACCATCCAGCCCAGGCTGCTGGGGGACAAGCTGCAGGTAGCTGGACTGGATCACCACCTCACAACATGGATTCTGGACTACCTCACACAAAGACCACAGTTTGTGAGGGTGAAGGGCTCCGAGTAAGATCGGCTTCTCTGCAGCACTGGTGTCCCGCAGGGAACAGTTCTGGGCTTCTTGTTGTTCACCCTCTACACCGCGGACTTTTCACACAGTACATCTTCATGTCACCTCCAGAAGTTCTCTGACGACTCTGCTGCTGTCGGCCTCATCACTGATGGGGACGATACGGAGTACAGAGAACTTATTCAGGACTTTGTGGACTGGAGCCTGAGGAACAACCTCCAGATCAACACTGACAAAACCAAGGAGCTGGTGGTGATTTCCGCAGGCGCAACAACCCCCGCCTGCACCAGTGAACATCCTGGGAATGGATGTTGACGTGGTGGAGTCCTACAAGTACCTGGGTGTTCACCTAAACAATAACCTGGACTGGACACACAACACAGACGCCCTTGTCAAGAAGGGCAATAGCAGACTGTTCCTGCTCAGGAGGCTGAGGTCTTTTGGAGTGCAGGGACCCCTCCTGAGGACTTTCTATGACTCTCTGGGTGGGATCAGCCATCTTCTATGGGATTGACAGGAACAGGAAGAGGATGGACAGACTGGTATGGAGGGCCAGCTCTGTCCCTGGACTCGGTGGAGGTGGTGGGAAACGGGAGGATGATGGCTAAGCTGTCATCCATGTTGAACAAACGCCCCCCCCCCACAGGACCCCCTGACAGCACTGGGCAGCTCCTTCAGTGAGCGACCGCTCCATGCTCACTGGTGAAGGAGAGGTATCGCAGATCTTTCCTGCCGGCTGCTGTCAGACTGCACAATAAACATAACACCCGCTAGCACAATCTGAATATTATATATTCTGATATGTATATTGTATTCACCCTCTGTACTATGTACAGGTATACAGGGGCCGAGTATCCATTTACCCTCCTATTATTGTAAATACACATCCTCTTTGTATATTCCAAATTCTATTCTATTCGATTTTATCTTATTTTTCTCTGCGTGCTCTTGCTGTTGTTGCACTGTAAATTTCCCCGTGTGGGACAATAAAGGACCTGAATCTGAATCTGAATCTGAATCTAACTGAAGTGTCCAGTACAGTCCAAAGTGCTCAGAGACATGATGGACGGGCCTGTAACTGGATCAGTACTGGTGTTGGCTGGAGCCAGTAAAGTTCAGTCAGACACCGACTGACATGGAGCAGCACAGCAGTTACAGATTATCAGGTAAACGGGGAATTGAAAAAAACCCGTTTTATCACATCTTTGTCCCACTGAGCACCACTGACTCAAACTATCACACCGTTACCTAATGGGCTGTTTGTTTATACTTTGTGAAACTTTGAGCTGTTGGGATGAACAAATCTGATATTCTGCAGTAATTTAAGACAGACACATTATTTGCCAACAGAATGGAGTTCAAAAAAGTCTTTAGAGAAATTCTCCAGGAATGACTCCGTCCTTTGTAGCCGAGTCACTGAACAATAAATTTGGGAAAATAGTCCTCGGTCCTGTGTTACAATCTTTCCAGATTAGCCCCAAAATTAAATGTGTCTTTGCTAAATTAGTGCTTGGATATGGTTCAATCTGTGCTGAGCTAGTGAATTTTGGAGCCACACTGACCATCAACTCACTGATGTCGTCCATGCTGTCCATTGTTTACCTCACAATGATCAGGCGCACAAAAAGGTGTAATAATAACATCGATGTAATGACAACATTGATGTAATGACAACATTGATGTAACGACTCATGAGATGAGAGGAAACCAGCAGCCACGCCCCTCTCAGCAGGAGGTCACATCCGCTACTGCTGCCATGTGACAATGCTCAAATGCTGAGCAAAGGCGGGTCCACCTGCTCTACACACGATCCACATTCACACCAGTCCTGTCCCTGTCTGATCTGGAGGGACTGATCCAGGTCAAACCAAGGCAGCTCGGCTCAATTCAACTTTATCAACGAAGCATTAATTACAATCAAGAAGCTTCAGAGGAATTCAGAGGCTGATCATTGAGACAGCAACAGCTGCAGGGCTAAAGTCCAGTTAACAGGAAGAAACCCTGAGCAGGACCAGACTCATATGAGGGGACCCTCTTGCTGATGACAAAGAAGGTAAGAAGTGGGAGAAGAGCAGGAAAAAGAAAAAAGAACAGATCCATACAACCCTCATGCAAATACATGTGGAACTAAAATAAAGATTTTTTGTATGTCATAATCAATACATATCAATACCTACACACATACATGTGATCAGAAGAGCCTGTAAGTATTCTTGACATCACTGTACATCTGACCAGTAGCTCAGTTATTGATACTATACAACATTAAAATAAAAGCAAGAAACACTGAAACAAGTAAAAGTGAAGTTAATACAACCAGACTGAATTAAAGAGGTGTCTAATGAGTCTAGATTTGAAGATGAGGAGTGATTCATTGTTACGGAAGATTGACAGACGTGAACTGAGCCCCCAAATGCAGACACAGACGACAAGATCAGCTTCAGCTCTGACTGAAAATGAACAGCGTGTGTGCCAGCAATTCTCAGCAGAGATGAGACCACAGCGAGGCAGGAAGCAGGCTGGGCGAAACAGGCAGGAACAGGTCGCAGTGTTGGAGCACTGCAGGCAAAAGACCGGCAAAATGAGCAGAAAGCAAGTTAGAAAGTTAGAAAGAGAGACACAGGAGGGTGGTGAGAGGGAAACACTCGGGTATGGAGGAGGTGGATGGACATTAATGTGGGGGGGGGGGGCAGTGGAGCTGCTGAAGGGTGGAGGTGATGTGGTGGAGGAGGAGGGTTGGTTATGATGCCAGCAGCAGAGTTCTGGACCTGGAGGAGTTTATTGAGGTGACTTAAGAGGAGAAAGCTGCAATCATCTAAACAGGTGACAAAGATGAGGAAAAGAATGAAAGCAGCAGGAGAGAGAGATGGAGGGACGGAGATGGTCGAGGTTACACAGGTGAATGTCATGATCCTGTTCATGTGTTTTGTAATTGCAGTTTGTCTCCACCAGGGGCAACGTTGACTTGTTTCCCGTCTCGTGCTGCCTGCTTCCACACCTGCAGCTGATCAGCTTGATTGGAAGCCTTTTTCAGCAGCTGGCAGGAGCTGGTCAGAGTCTGGTAGTTTCTTCTGTCCTCTTGGTAACTGAGTGTTTATAGACTTTAAACCTTCACTGTTCCTGTTTGGATTATCGGTGTCTGTTGAAGTGAGCAGCCGTTCTGAGTTGGGTTTCTCTGTTCACGATTCACCAACGCACGCATACATTTCGGTGTCACCTGCACTTTAATAAATGTTTCACTTTGAGATTTCCTGCCTCCTGTCTGCATTCTGGGTTCCACCTTCGTGTACCAGTTGTAGTGAAAGTATGATGACGAGTGATGTCACCGATTTGTGATTGAAGTTGGAGATAAATTTACAACATTCTTTGTCAAATTGCAAGAACTGAGTGAAGCCTATGAGATATGAATGGAAGCAGTTAGGGGGGTGTGGGGGACACCAATGGAGGAGTCTATTGAGGAGGATGGGCTGTGAGGATGTAGAAGTGCCACTTATATCAAAGATCAAGAAGGACAAGGGAGAGGAGAGAGGAAGCTGGAGCCAGCTGCACAGAGGAGATGCTTGGATATTTAAAACAGAGCGATCTCAGTGCTGTGATGTTGAGGGAGACCAGACTGGAAACATTAAGGGTGGGTGTGTAGTTGGGAGACAAATTAATTTTCAAGATTTTTTTTTGTTGCTGATTTAGAAATGGGGAAAGATGACTGTAATTATTGGATCAAACCAAGTTTTTTTTAGAATGTGACAAAATGCTGTAGTTGGAAAATGGATGGAACAATTCTAGTGGTGACTAAGGACTGGATGATGGCAATAATGAGAGGGAGCATTAAACTGAGCAATTAGAAAGAGTCTTTAGGGTGGTAAATCCATACTTTTATTTCTCTACATGAGGATAATCAAACCCTTAAAGAGAAAATACATGTATAAACCTGTGACACAGAGACATTTTGTCCATGAAGGATGTTGTTCTGTTCAAGTCCACCAGAGAGGAGCACTGCATCACCATAGAAACAGAGAAAGCAGCTCCTTCAGCTGTGACCTGACTCAGCTCCTCCATCAGCAGGAAGCACCTGCAGCTCTGATGGTCTTTATTTAACTTCATGTAAATGAAACGTTGGAGCTCCGATCTGCTCTTTTCCACATCACACACAGGAGAAAAGCTGCAGATTGAAGAGAAGCTCCTCCTCCTGTCAGTCCCTCTCAGCTCCAGTGGGCTATTAAATTGCTCCTCCAGCACCTCCTCTCCTCATCCTCCAAAGCCTGAATCTTCAGCAGCAGTAAAGTCAATTTCCAGGTTGATAGTCAGCACACAGTGGCAACATGCTGGAGAGCCTCTGCACTCTCATCACTGCTCTAACATGTGAGGAGGCTGACTTACTGCAGCTCTGAGCTCATGCTGGATTCATCAGTCTGTGTCTTTCTCTTGACTTCATGTCCTCTTGTTGTTTCCAGGTGTGAGTGCTGTGACGGTGCTGACACAGAAGCCCACTGTTGTGTCTCTGAGCAGAGGAGAGTCAGTCACCATGGACTGTAACCTGGGAAACTGTTACTGATTACAGTGCTCGCTGGTATAAACAGGTTCCAGGAGGAGTTCCTCAGTTCGTACTAAAGTGGTATCACGGCTGGAGTTCTGTCACATATGGTTCTGGTTTCTCATCTCCAAGATTCACTTCTACTCATCAGTCAACATCAGATTATCGTTTGATGATCAATAATCTAGAGGAGGGAGACTCAGCAGTCTATTACTGTGAAACATGGGACAGCTCTGCTAACGAGCGCGTATCACAGTGATTCAGACTGTGACAAAAACCTCCTCACTCAATACTTCTGCTTTTTAGTGTCTGATACATCAGCTCATGTCAGTCTCACTAAATTACAAATCAACTCATGTTCACACTCAGTTTCTCAGAGAAACTTTCAGATTGTTGGAAACTTTCTGCTGTTTCATCACTGAAAATAACAAGAACCAAAACCAACTCCCTCACACATCCTTCATCCTCCATCATCACCATTAAAATACACCTTTAAGTCATCAAAAACGACTTTATGGGGATAGGAATATGATGAAGAGTCTTGATTAAAGTTCTAACAGAGAATCTGTTGTGATGAGGATGATGATGATGATGATGATGATGATGATGATGATGATGATGGTGATGATGATATGGTGATGATGATGATGGTGATGTGACAATGATAATGATGATAAAGGTTATGATGATGGTGATTGATGGTGATTGTGATGTGATGATGGTGATGATGATGGTGATGATGATGGTATATAATGTGATGATGATGATTTGCTGATGATGATTGTGATGATGATGATGATGATGAGATGATGGTGGTGGTGACAATGATGATGGTGATGGCGATGATGATGGTAATGATGATGGTGTTGATGATGGTGTTGATGAAATGAAGATGTGATGATGGTGATGTGATGATGATGATTATGATGGTGATGATGATCTGATGATGAGTGATGATGATGATGATGCTGATGATGAGAATGTTAAGATGATGATTGTAATGGTGGTGATAGTGGTGATGATGATGGTGATGATGAAGAAGATGAAGAGGGATGATGATGATGGTGATGGTGATGATGATGATTATGATGATAACAATGATGATGATGGTGATGATGAGGTGATGATGATGGTGATGATGATGATGGTGATGACGGTGATGATGATGATGATGGTGATGATGATGATGATGATGATGGTGATGATGATGATGATGGTGATGGTGATGATGATGATGGTGATGATGGTGATGATGATGATGATGATGGTGTCACCAGTGAAGGCTGTTCTCATGTCTCAGTGTCTCCACTCATCAGTGACTCTCAGCAGGTTTTTGTACAGCTGTGTGTACAAACTGAATCACTGTGGTATTCGGACCAGGAACCAAGCTGATTGTCACCAGTAAGTACTTTTACACTCAGCAGAAACAACAAAGATTTGATGCTTCTGATACAAACTAGAAGCTTTTTCATAGAAATGTGGAGTGTGGAAATGATTTGAAATATTCTTCTGTTAGTCTTTGACCTGCTTTGATACTTTATCTGTCAGCTAAAGGAAACATCTCCAAAGATTACATCATTTCAATCAGTTTCTCACCAAATATTGTTGAGTTTTCTTCATTTCACCTGATTTTATTAACTGCAGAACAGATTTTCTACCTAAATGAATTTTAAATTGACTTTGGTTTCTTGGCTCATGTTTGATGGAAGTGAGTGAAAAAGGTTTTGTAAAATTCATCCAACTTCATTCAGCTGAAATTTAAATATATAACTTTATATTTTTGTATAATTTGATGGTTAAATTTTACTTTGGTCAAATATTTAATTGATGCTGTTTATGTTCAAAATGACTCTGAAATGGTGTAAAATATCTGGTTTAGTGAGATTTTCCTCATATTGTTGCTGAAGATTGAAGTTTTATTTGCTCAGTGTGTTTGTGATGTTTTCAACCAAACTCCTAAATTCATTAGTTCCTGTTGAACTTTGTGTGAGTGTGTGAATTTCTTCTTCATGTATTTCAGGCTCCAGCCTCCCTCCTCCTGTCCTGACCAGTCTTCCCTCCGTCCAGAGCTGAGCTCCAGTCCAACAAAGCCACTCTGGTCTGTCTGTCCAGACTCTCTGCACCTTTTGCAGAGGTGAGCTGGTTGCTTGGTGACACTTCAGTGAGCAGCGGGATCTCCACCAGCACTCCTGTCCAACAAGCAGACCAGACTTTCAAAATCAGCAGCCATCTGTCCATCCTGACGTCAGACTGGGACGCGCAGAAGGTTTACACCTGTAAAGTGTCTGGGGCTCCCAGACTGCAGAGAAAAGCCTCAAGAAGTCCGAGTGTGAAGAATAGTGGAGGAGCAGCAGCACCATTTCACATCTGCTTCTTTAGTCTTTGTGCTGCATCAGCAGCTTCACATGTCAGAGGAGACCAGTCTGCATGCCTGGAATCAATGTTGTCACGCTGAGCTGCTGCTCTTGGAGCAGCTTTGCAGCTGCTCTGTTTTTTACAATCTTTCAATAAAAACTCATCAAGTTGAAGAAAAAGAACTCTTTCTGTTATTTGGACTCTTCCAAATGTGTTGTTTCAACAATAATCAATTAAAGTTCAGTGATTTAGTGTCTTGTCTCAGGACAAGAGAAAAATCAGATCTATAATAAGTGAAACTGAGTTTTCATGCTTCATCTGTGAAGCGTGGCCTCTGGACGCCTCAGTACTTCCCAGAGATGCACCTGCAGGCCTCCTCACTCATTTATAGCTGCATCTAAATGGAGCTCAAATGTCAGCTGTGCAAAAACAGAGGGAACCGTCTCATTAAATGGAACTGAACTTTAAACTGTTTAAATGAAAAAATGCTTTTCCACTATTTCAGTCTTGCAGAATGTGGAACTAAGAAAATGCTGCATCTGGATCTTAATGCCAGACCAACACCCTCACTGGTTCCTGCAGCCTCTCATCAGTCATACTGAGTCTGTGTTGAGCCTCCACAGATGGATCTGACCTGGGTTTGTGTCACATGGTGGCTGCTGCAGGTCATTTATCAGCCCATGTTGTCTCCTCTCACTTCGACACAAACAGCTGCCCATCTTTCAGCAACAGTTCCAAGTTCCTGGCTGACCTCCGGACATTGTCCACTTGTTCTTTCCAAAAGTGCTTCAGCCCACCTCTGTGGAGGCTTCAAACCCTCAGCACCTTCCCTTCTCAGGAGTCAACAATCTCCAACCAACTTCTGATTTCGGGATCCTCTGGAATCTTTGCAGTCCATCTTGTGTGTCTGCAGATGTTTCATGTGAGTGATTTTAATGTTTTTGTGTGTCTGACCCCCACGTGACCCTGCTCAGGAATAAAGTGGGAGATGATGTTGGATGAATTTGGAATGAGTGTTGAGTTGTGCTTTTAATGTCCTCTTGGGAAATCTCTCTATTGAAAAAGAGTTGTTTGATTTAAATGGAACAAAATAAATAGTCGTGATAAAAGCCCCACCACCACCTAAGCTGACAGGTCAGGAGAGGAAGGCAACAACAGCCCAAAGTGGTCAGAACATCTCAGTCTTGATTGTTCCGTAGGGGAACTGTGATCTAAACATGGTTGATTACACCAACAAAATCTTGAGTCTTCGGTGTTTCGGCCACCTCTGAGACACTAAAGCAGGACCCCACTCACACCTACAAAAGAAGATAATTTCATGACTTCAAACGATGGGAGATATGTAGTTGTTCTATGATGTCACCTGACTGTTCACCTGCATGGCAGCTTCAGATGCAGTGAGGAGGCGCCCGGTCCAGGACAACACACTGACAGAACACATTTGCTCTCTGCCTCAGCCTCTCTTACCACCACCTACTTCCAATTCAGAGAAAGCTTCCACAGACAGAAACATGGCTGCACCGTGGGCTCACTGGTGTCTCCTGTTGTGGAACAAACATTTGTATGGAAGATGTGGAAACCAAGACACTGACCTCTTTCTCTGGAACGACTCAGTCACTGGTTTATGGATTGAAGGGTTATAAAATTCAACCCTCAAGATAAAACAGAGTTAAGGCTCTGTGTGTGAATTAACAATGTTTTAGCTTTGCCTCCTCATATATTCACCAAAATAGTCAGGTTTAATAATCACAGATAGGATCCATGTAGGCCTGCAGTTGTGTATTGTCCCTTAGTTTAGACACTGAATGTTCTCCTTATTCAGTCATCATCTGACAGCTCATGCTGAGTTTTGAACGACACTTGAGTTTTGAACAGACTCCAAAACTCCTTTTTGATCTTCAATAAATACTGGGCGACCTTTTGAAAAGAACAATCTTCTGGTACTCTGTGTCCTGTTTTTTGGACAAAAGCATGCAGACAGGTGCCTTCTGAGTGGAACGGCCTTCCTCCTCCTCCTCTCTTCCTCCCCGACATTGAGGCTCCGAAGAGGAGGACTGGAAAATTCCTCGTGAAGATGTCAGGGACCATGTTTTGTCTCCCTGGAGTGTGTAGGACACATTGCAGCTGACAGAAGCCTCAAAGTGGTGATGGGTTTGAAGCTCAACAGTAAGTGTGATGTGTAAGGGTGAGGGAGTGAGTCTCTGGGGTGGAGTTCCCACCATTTTCACCTCCATGTGCTGTGTTGGTTTGTTGTAGCACTCTAGTTCTGTTGTCAATATTCTCCCATTTGTTTGAAATCCTTGAACCAAACCTGGACAAACGTCCATAATTCCAGTTCCGTATTCAGAGAGGTGCCTGCAGCAGCTGAGAGGAGAGAACAACACAAGCATGGATTCATTCATCTTCATGCTCGCTGAGAATTCCTGCTAGAGCTTCAACATCAGACTCAACAAGGTCTCCTTCTACACAAGGGTGACGTGTCTGAGCTCTAACTACACTGGTTACATCACTCACTCAAGCACATTTCGTCATGACAACGCTCCGTTTAGGCATCAGCAGCCATCGATACATTTATGCACTGTTGCTCAGTGTAACTGCAGAGAGTAAATCAATCCAACCAGATTGTTGATCGCTGGATCGATGTGTGTGATCGTATCATCATCGTGGATCACATCATGAATTATCTGGAACATCGAGTTCTTTCACCCTTGATGATCCTGTTGTGACATTTAAACACATAAATATCCTCCACATATTAAACAATATAATCATTCTTCTTCAATATAATATTTTTTTAAATGATAAACGGTTCCCTCTGTTTTTACACAGCTGACATTGAGCTCCATTTAGATGCAGCTATAAATGAGTGAGGAGGCCTGCAGGTGCATCCTGGGAAAGTACTGAGGCGTCCAGAGGCCACGCTTCACTGATGAAGCGTGAAAACTCAGTTCACTTTATTATAGATCTGATTTTCTGTTGTCCTGAGACAAGCACTAAAATCACTGAACTTTAATTGATTATTGTTGAAAACAAGATTTGGAAGAGTCCAAATAAACAGAAAGAGTTCTTTTCTTCAACTTGATGAGTTTTTATTGAAAGATTGTAAAAACAGAGCAGCTGCAAAGCTGCTCCAAGAGCAGCAGCTCAGCGTGACAACATTGATTCCAAGCATGCAGACTGGTCTCCTCTGACATGTGAAGCTGCTGATGCAGCACAAAGACCTAAGAAGAGAGCAGATGTGAAATGGTGCTGCTGCTCCTCCACTATTCTTCACACTCGGACTTCTTGATGCTTTTCTCTGCAGTCTGGGAGCCCACAGACACTTTACAGTTGTAAACCTTCTGCGCTCCCAGTCTGACGTCAGGATGGACAGATGGCTGCTGATTTGGAAAGTCTGGTCTGCTTGTTGGACGGGTGCTGGTGGAGATCCCGCTGCTCACTGAAGTGTCACCAAGCAACCAGCTCACCTCTGCAAAAGGTGCAGAGAGTCTGGACAGACAGCCAGAGTGGCTTTGTTGGACTGGAGCTCAGCTCTGGACGGAGGGAAGACTGTCAGGACAGGAGGAGGGGGAGGCTGGGCCTGAAGATACATGAAGAAGAAGAAATCACACACTCACACAAAGTTCAACAGGAACTAATGAATTTAGGAGTTGGTTGAAAACATCACAAACACACCGAGCAAATAAAACCTTCAATCTTCAGCAACAATATGAGGAAAATCTCACTAAAGCAGATATTTTACACCATTTCAGAGTCACTTTGAATATAAACAGCATCAATTAAATATTTGACCAATGTAAAATTATAACCAGAAAATTATACAAAATATAAAAGTTACATATTTAAAATGAGAATTTCAGCTGAATTAATTTGGGTGAATTTTACAAAACCTTTTTCACTCACTCAAAACTCAACAATATTTGGTGAGAAACTGATTGAATGATGTAATCTTTGGAGATGTTTCCTTAGCTGACAGATAAAGTATCAAAGCAGGTCAAAACTAACAGAAGAATATTTCAATCATTTCCACACTCCACATTTCTATGAAAAAGCTTCTAGTTGTATCAAAAGCATCAAATCTTTGTTGTTTCTGCTGAGTTGTAAAAGTACTTACTGGGACAATCAGCTTGGTTCCTGGGTCCGAATACCACAGTGATTCAGTTTGTACACACAGCTGTACAAAAACCTGCTGAAGTCACTGATGAGTGGAGACACTGAGACATGAGAACAGCCTTCACTGGTGACACCATCATCACCATCATCATCATCATCATCATCACCATCACCATCATCATCATCTCATCATCATCATCACCACCGCCATCACCATCATCATCATCACCATTATCATCATCATCATCATCATTTACCATCATCATCACAATCATCATCGACACCATCATCAACATCATCAACATCATCCACTAGCATCATCATCATCATCATCATCACCATCTTCATTATCTCACCATCATCATCATCATCATCATCACCATCATCAGCATAATCGTCGTCATCATCATCCTCATCACCAGTATCATCATCATCATCATCAGTACCATCATCTCACAAGTCATCGACACCATCATCACATCATCAACATCACATCATCTCATCATCTTCATCATTATCATCAACAACAACAGATTCTCTGTTAGAACTTTAATCAACAAACTCTCCATCATATTCCCCATAAAGTTGTTTTGATGACTTAAAGGTGTATTTTAATGGTGATGATGGAGGATGAAGGACGAGTGAGGGAGTTTGTTTGGGTTTGTTATGTTCAGTGATGAACAGCAGAAAGTTTCCAACAATCTGAAAGTTTCTCTGAGAAACTCAGTGTGAACATTCAGTTGTAATTTAGTGGGACTGAACATGAGCTGATGTTCAGACACTAAAAAGCAGAAGTATTGAGTGAGGAGGTTTTTGTCACAGTCTGAATCACTGTGATACGCGCTCGTTAGCAGAGTCGTCCCATGTTTGACAGTAATAGACTGCTGAGGTCTCCCGCCTCCAGATTATTGATCATCAAACGATATCTGATGTGACTGATGAGTAGAAGTGAATCTTGGAGACGAGAAAACCAGAACCATGTGACAGAACTCCAGCTGCTACGCCAGTCAGATCGTACAACTGAGGAACTCCTCCGAACCTGTTTATACCAGTAACCAGCATTAGTACCAGTTCCCAGTTACAGTCAATGGTGACTGACTCTCCTCTGCTCAGAGACACAACAGTGGGCTTCTGTGTCAGCACCGTCACAGCACTCACACCTGGAAACAACAAGAGGACATGAAGTCAAGAGAAAGACACAGACTGATGAATCCAGCATGAGCTCAGAGCTGCAGTAAGTCAGCCTCCTCACATGTTAGAGCAGTGATGAGAGTGCAGAGGCTCTCCAGCATGTTGCCACTGTGTGCTGACTATCAACCTGGAAAGTGACTTACTGCTGACAGATTCAGGCTTGGAGGATGAGGAGAGGAGGTGCTGGAGAAGCAATTAATAGCCCACTGGAGCTGAGAGGGACGGACAGGAGGAGGAGCTTCTCTTCAATCTGCAGCTTTTCTCCTGTGTGTGATGTGGAAAAGAGCAGATTGGAGCTCCGATGTTTCATTTACATGAAGTTAAATAAAGACCATCAGAGCTGCAGGTGGTGCTTCTGCTG
>NW_026622159.1:0-13994 GCF_003711565.1 Takifugu flavidus | reverse complement strand
ATTGCACATCCCGCGCGCACACACCACAGAGCAAGAGATAGGAAGTGCAGTGAACAAACCACCAAGAGACAGCATGAAAAAATACTTAACAGTGATTAAAAGAAAGGCGGAGAGAGACGGAGATAATGAGACAAACGAAAGTCTCCCGAAAGCTAAGACGAGGAAATATGACGAAGCATATATAGCGCTTGGCTTCACTGCGACTACGGTGGGAGACGAGGAAAGACCGGTGTGTTTACTGTGTCTAAAAATGTTGGCAGGACAGCATGAAGCCAAATAAATGAAGGCGTCACTTAAAGACATTACACCCCAGTCACGCTGATCAGCCGCTTGAGTTTTTTCGGCAAAAACGTGCCGAATATTGGCAACAATCATCCGGCTTTGGTCTATATTTCTTTCTTTTTTGTTTTCTTTAATATTAATAAGGATACAATGTTATGCAGAGGTGTACTTATAACAATTTCATAGGCAAATTATACTAATTATAGTCACGGCGGGGGTGGGGGGGGGTTCTTGTTCCTAGGGGGGGCGTAACAGAAAATAATTGAGAAGCACTGCCATAAAGGAATGGCCCAACACAGACATGCCACCTCTTCAGGTCAGGACTCAACAGTACACCTACACCTAAAGGAAAGCAGGCAATCCTTTGAGGACAGTCAAGTACGGGTACAAGCCAGAGAAGATCACTGGTTCGAGAGCAGCGTCCAGGAAGCCATCCATGTCAAATTGGAAAAACCATCCTTAAACAGAGGTGGTGGGCTATGGCACTTCCTATCACCTATAAAAAATGCAGTCCTTTCCTTCCAAGAATAATCCAAAAGGTGGTGATTCACCACCATGTGACCAAGCAGACAAAGGGAGAGACACACAAACCAAAACTCGGTGAACGACCCTGCCAACGACTCAACAGGAAGCAGAGATTTTGAGGAATACACAGTGTGACTGTTAATGTGAAAAATGTGTAATTAGGCGATATTTTCAAGTGAGTTCAGAACTAGAGAAGCCTTCTGGAGAGAAGGTGAAACATCTTCAAGGAAAAAACAGTCCAGTTGACACAGAAATCTTACCTTGGATTACCTAGGAATCATAGTGTAGGGTCGTCAGTCGACGACTAAAGAAAGCACAGGGATGGAGCTTCTGGTCCACAGGATCTTGCTGAGAGAGAGTGTGAGGCAGAAACATCTACCACAAACTGACTGGGATCCAAGTTGACCAAAATAGAACTGCAGGTGAAATAGGGACTTGAGAGAACACAGGCCCAGTCTCTTGGGACCAGCAGAATGGCTTGAGGTTTTGCATCAAACTGGTCAGAGGGGCTACCACCTTGCTGTAACCTTAGATAAATTGTCGATAAAAGTTGACAAAGCCCTGGAAATGCTGAAGCTGTTTTCAGGAAGAAGGAGTTGGCCACTCCACCACGGCCTTCACCTTCGATGGATGCGGACAGAGTTGCCCCTGTTGGATGACGAAATGCAGAAAAGTGACAGAGGTGACATAAAACTCACTTCTGGGCCTTCACATACAGCTTGTTTTCAAGGAGGTGCTGAAGAACTAAATGAACGTGCTGGATGTGCTCCTCTTGAGTCTCAAAAAATAAGAACATCGTCAACAAACTGACAAAATAGGAACCGGTTGAGCATGTCTCGCAACACCCCATTGACTAAGTGTGAAACAGAACGGGGCATTAGTCGAACCAAAAGGCATTACTAGACACTCAAAGTGTCCAAGGGGTGTATTGAAGGTTGTTTTCTACTAATCCCCCCTGCCAGATCCGGGATGAGATGGTAAGCATTTCTCAGGTCGGGCTTGGTGAAGAACCGGGCCTTTTGAAAAGGACTGAAGGCAGTGTCCAAGAGAGGAAGAGGGTACTTATTCATCATGGTGATCTCCTTGAGACCCCGATGGTCAATGCATGGCTGTAGGGAACCATCCTGTTGTACAAAGAAAAATTCTGCACTACTCTGTCATGTCTCCATTACCTCCTGTCCTCTCCATTACCTCCTATTCAGCTCTGGAGAGGTGGTTTAACCTGCCGAACGGAAGCGGCACCCTGGGAAGGAGGTTGATGCAGCAGTCAGAGGGCTGATAAGGAGGCAGAGAGAGAGAGAGTACGCTTTTTACTGAATGCCTCTGCAAGATCATGATATTCCACTAGCACCATTGACAGGTCGGGTGGCTCAGAAGGGGGAATTGTGCTCGCAGGTAGGGAGCACTGAGCGGACTGAAGACAATTGGGGTGGCAGAAAGCGCTCAGGCCAGTGAGCATGCATGACGACCAGTTAAAATGAGTGTTATGGAGTCTCAACCAGGAGGACCTGAGGACATCGGGGGATGATGAGGAACAACAAAAAACTGACCTCACCACCTCATGATGGTTCCCAAAAATCTTAAGAGAGAGTGCCATTGTCTGATACATTAGTGGCTTACCGTTGAGGTTCAAGAAAGTGACTGGCTCGGGAGCTCCACTGTGGGAAAGTTGGACTACCTCACCACCTCTTGGTTGGTGATGCACCCATCAGCACCTAAATCCACTAAAAAACTCAAATTACTCCAATTATCAATAGACTGGCTATATAGGCCTGGGATTCACTTCATTTGAGCTTCCTGATTTTGTTTTTTGTTTTTAAATTCTTTACTTCATTCTTAAGGTCACCACACCTCCATCCTTTTGTGAAGAATTGCACAGGATCTTTTCTATGTGCCAGGGTGTTTATCCCTCTCGCAGCGTTTGATGCCCTTTTGAAACCAAGTTGGCTGTTTCCTGTCTGCATTCAGGTCCTTTTCGAACTAAACCGTAACACCAACACTTATAATAAAGCTTAATTACCTTAGTCTCACAGTTAGTCTCAGTCTCAGCATATCACCGACTAACAGATTTCACAGTGATAGTTAGTGTGTATTCCTCAAAAATTTGCAAGTATCAATGACTATACAATGATATCAGTGATATGTCATCAATGTCAATCAAAATTCAAAAGTGAAAATTCAAATGACACAAGAATCACATGATCAATCAATCAATTAATCAATCAATCTTTATTTATATAGCATCTGTTACAATTAAAATTGTTTCTAGGTGCT
The DNA here is from genome assembly GCF_003711565.1 of Takifugu flavidus. Taxonomy (NCBI): domain Eukaryota; kingdom Metazoa; phylum Chordata; class Actinopteri; order Tetraodontiformes; family Tetraodontidae; genus Takifugu; species Takifugu flavidus. The sequence goes on along the minus strand of NW_026622159.1, from coordinate 10,913 downwards.
TAACAGATCCCAGGGCCTGACCCCTAACAGCCACAGTGGCAAGGAGAAACCTTGAGCAGGACCAGGCTCGTGTAGGGGGACCCTCCTGCTGATGGCCAGATGGGTAGAGAGAGAGGAGAAGGGAGAGGACAGGCAGATAATAGAATAGGTAGGAGAGGAGAGGAGAGGAGAGGAGAGGAGAGGAGAGGAGAGGAGAGGGAGGAGAGGCATAGAGCATGGAAATACATACAAAAATACATTATATTGAATAAGCTGCCGGTTGAGTGGGTCAGCGGTGTTGGAGTTCATTATGCAGCTCTAAAGGCGGCGATACCTGTAAATGAATACAGAAGGGGGGGGGGGGGGGGGCAGAAAAAGAGAGAAGGGAGAAGATAGGTAGAGGAGAGAACAGGCAGAGATCATAGAGATTCATTAATAGCACAATCTGCTGGTATGAGAGTAGAGTGGGTCAGCAGGGTCAGAGGTCGGCAGGCCAGCATACAGCTATAAAGGCGGCTATACCTCTAGAGCAGAGAAACTATACAGGAAACGACATCATCAATGATCTACTTGGAGAGGAGGAGAGGAGAGGAGAGGAGAGGAGAGGAGGAGAGGAGAGGAGAGGAGAGGAGAGGAAGTCACGACCCAGTGGGGTGACAGAGGCCTGTCAGGCGATCATGTTTCTGGACCCCAGCAGCCTCGGCCTATAGCAGCATGACTAAGATGTTAACCTAATAATTAGAAAAACCCCTAAGTATGATAATTTGTCTGTCTTGGATAGTAACTGCAACTACAGAATTAGTTATAATAAGCTTTTAAAGAGGAAAGTTTTAAGTCTAATCTTTAAAATAGAGATGGAGTCAGCCTCCCGTACCTGGACAGGAAGCTGGTTCCACAGAAGGGGGGGCCTGATGGCGAAAAGCACGGCCCCCCATTCTACTTTTAAAGACTCTGGGGACCACAAGTAGACCAGCATTCTGAGAGCAGAGTGGTCTATTGGGCTGATAAGGTGCCACTAGCTCCTCCAGGTAGGATGGAGCTAGGCCTCTGAGGACCTTGTAGGTCAGAAGAAGAATTTAAAAAAATATTCTAAATTTAATGGGCAGCCAATGAAGAGATGCCAGTACAGGAGTTATGAGATCTCTTTTGTCAGTACCTGTCAGAACTCTAGCTGAGGCATTTTGGATCACCTGGGGGCTTCTTAAAGAGTTTTTTGAACACCCTGATAATAGAGAATTACAATAGTCCAGCCTGGAAGAAACAAATACATGGAATAACTTATCAGAATCATGCCGTGTTGGTAGCTTCCTGAACTTTGTGATGTTTCTCAGGTGAGACTATTTTAATGTGTGAGTTGAAGGACAGATTTTGGTCAAAAGTTACTCCAAGATTCCTCACAGACAGACTAGATGCTAGGAAGATACCATCTAGAGTGATAAGGTGATCTAATCTATCCCTGAGAGGTTCAGAACCAAACACCATGACCTTGGTTTTTCCTGACTTAAGAAGAAGGAAATTTGAAGACATCCAAGACTTTATGTAGGTCTGAAGCTTCACTAACTGTCTTCTCTGGTTTCATGGATAGATATAGCTGAGTGTCATCAGCATAACAATGAACTCTATCCCATGCTGCTGAATAATGTTTCCAAAGCGAAGCATGTTCAAGTTGAAAAGGATTGGTCCAAGTACAGAACCTTGTGGAACTCCATGGCTAACCCTACTGTATGAAGGGGGGACACCATGGACATGAGCAAACTGGTATCTATCTGATAAATACAATCTAAACCAGTCCAGGGCTGTCCCTTTAATGTCAATCATATGTTGCAGTCTCTGTAACAGGTTGCTGTGATCAACTGTATCAAAGGCAGCACTGAGGTCCAGCAGAACCAGCATAGAGACCAGTCCATGATCTGAAGCTATGAGAAGATCATTAGTAACTTTAAGAAGTGCTGCTTCTGTGCTGTGATGAGCTCTCAATCCTGACTAAAACATCCCAAACAGGCTGTTTCTCTGCAGGTGCTCCAGTAACTAAGTCACCACCACCTTCTCAAGAATTTTAGAGATAAAAGGAAGGTTGGATATCGGCCTATAATTTGCTAACACATCAGGATCCAGTGATGTTTTTTACGCAACGGTTAACTGCCACCTTGTAGGACTGGGTTACATAACATGTCACTAAAGAACAATTGATCTGGTCCAGGATAGATCTGCCTATCATTGGTAAAACATTCTTCAACAGGTGTGTTGGGAGGGGATCTAAAAGACACGTGGTGGACTTGGATTTTGGAGTTAGCAAAGAAGCCTCAGAAAAAATATAGGGGTTGAGGAGTTTAAGGGCTTGTTGGAGACCCTGTATGTTCCCACAGTCAGCACATGGTGATGGTCCAGTTGTTGGGATGGCCTGATTAGCTTTTTCTCTGAAAGCTAGAACTTTATCAGTGAAGAAGCTCATGAAGTCTTCACCACTAAGGGATAAGTGGATCTAAAACACTGTGACTCTTGGTCAATTTGGCCACAGTGCTGAAAAGAAATCTGGGATTATTCTGGTTTTCTTCAATTAAAGAAGAAAAATAAGATGTTCTAGCCTTACGGAGTTCATTTTTGTAAACTGCCAGACGGTCTTTCCTGGCTAAATGGTAGCTGTCTATTTTACAAGAATACCACTTCCTTTCTAGTCTTCACACTTTCTGCTTAAGGGTCCTAGTGTGTGAATTATACCAGGGGGCACATCTCTGATTTACTATTTTAATTTTCAAGGGGACAACAGAATCAAACTTGATTCTCAGTGAGGTTGCTGCACCTTCAGCAACAGAGTGGACCTCGGCAGGGCTAAGATTATAATGATGATCCCTGGAGAAGCACACGGTGGTCATGGGATTACCACAGGGATCGCTTCCTGAAACTTAGCTACAGCATTATCTGAAAGACATCTGCTATAGTCAGACTGGGTTCTGAACATAGAAGAATCCTTAATCATCAATGTAAAAGTGATCAGAGAATGATCTGACAGGAGCGGGTTCTGAGGAAACACTGACACATGTTCCACCTCAACACCGTAAGTCAGAACTACATAGATCAAGGGTGTGGTTGAAGCAATGAGTTGGTTAGTTTTTCTGTTGAAGGAAACCAACTGACTCAAGTAATGAAATGAAGCCATTTCTAAAGCTGTCATTTACAACATCTACATGGATATTAAAGTCTCCAATGATAATGACTTTGTCCGTTCTAAGGACCAAGTCAGATAATAAATCGGAGAACTCAGAAAATTTGGCCAAGTTACTAGAAAAGAGCGAGGGTACCATCCCGGGTAGGATGAACACCGTCTCTCCTAATAAGACCAGGTTTTCCCCCAAAAGTGTTCCAGTTGTCTACAAGCCTCTGCCACTTCACAAACAGCACTTTTAGAACATTCAATAAATCATTGCCCTATAAAATGAGCTGCTGCACTGTCAGTTCCGCTCAAGTCTGCCATGAGCTTCCATAGAAAATCCAGCTTCGTATTGAACTTGTCGCTCTTCCTACACCTTTTAAGATAATTTAATGACAAGTCACACACATATATGTAAAAGTTTTCCGGTTGTAATGGTCATCAATTCAGCCTAAATGAAATCAGTCGTTAAGTGCTCTAAATTAGCATTTAAAAACAGGTGGTTTTGGGTTTCCCTTGGCTTCTCCCTAGTGCCTCTCACAGGCCTATTTAGTTAATGAGCCGGCAGGCACTGCATGACATCACTCTATTCTGACCGTTTAAACTGTTGCAGTTAAAACTTTTTTATTGTATATGAAAAAATAATTAATTTTCACAATTTGTTATTTTGCAGTCACCAAACAAGCCCACTATTCCCCAGGAAAGATTCGACCTTTGACAAGCTTGGACCATCCCCAGAGTCCATTTTATGACCCAGAGGGAGGTGCTATTATCCCCTTAGCCAGGATAACAGTGGAACGCATTGCGAGAACGGTAAACTTAAGCCTGTATTGTAAACTTATGAAGAAAAGTATTCTTTCTGTTCCTTTAAACACACATAGAATATTTTAAAGAAAAAAACAACCCTTTTTCAGAAAAAACAGGCTAATGAGGTGTAGTGTGCATAGTGCACAAATTGATACTGTTAAAGCTGCTTTGTTGTATAGGACTAGATGATAATATCCTTTATTGAATTCTTGAGACCCCACTAAAACTGTGGGATGCCAAGTAAGTGATTGCATTCTTTGGGTTATAAAGTGGGCACCCTTCTTCTTGGGTGTTTCACTGATAGGCCCATGACACATCCAGAGGGTTAATCAATGAATTCCAACATAACAGTCTAAGGCTTCTAGGTTCACCCCCTTGACATTATCAACTCACTTGAAGGCCAAGGTGGAGTAGTTTTCTAGACGAAGGTGTTGGACGTTGTAGGACTATCTGGTAAGTTGTAGGCTACTCTACCTACATGTAAACAAGTGCAAACCACACACTTAATTTGCATTTTAGCAAGGTGACAGACTGGGTCCATATGCAGAGGGAGAAACACTGTTGTTTGTGTTGATTGCAGTTTATGATTGTTAGAGGATATGGAAACAATAGAGGAAGGTTGGCAACATCAAGCTGTTCATTTTTTCAGGAAAAATCGATTCTCAATCAATGAAATGTGTGATTTGTATTCATAACATAATAGTTTAATTAGTTACAGAAGTTTGCAGGGTCTTGTCACAGGTACATGAGCACTGTCTCAGTTCATAAAGAAGAGCCACGTTCAACTTACACCCATCATATTATCATACCACAACTCTCTTTTCCTGATTCTGTCTGTCATTTGGGCTTTGTAAACAATCTCGATATTGGGGGTTGAAACCACTGACCTATCCACACATACTGTATACACATACTGTATACACGCACACACGCACACACACACATACACACATTATTATATATATATATATATATATATAATGTTCAGTGTGTGCAGAATGGTTGAAATGCTATTAGACAATTGTAAAGTTATTGTGAGTCCATTGGTAAATTTGACATATTTATGCTAATTGTACTGATCTTATATTGTGTTTATTGTGCACTCGAGCAGCGGTCATAATGTTTCATGTGCATCTGACACCAGCGAAGATCTGCGATACCACTTCTCACAGCGCTAGCAGCCACTCACTGAATGAACTGCCCAGTGTGTCAGAGTGCCTGTAGGGGGTGGGACGTGTTGTTCAACATGGATGACAGCTTAGCCATCATCCTCCCATTTCCCACCACCTCCATTGAGCCCAGAGGATATCCCAGGACAGAGCTGGCCCTCCTTACCAGTCTGTCCATCCTCCTCCTGTCCCTGTCCGTGATGCTGCTGAACCAGCAGACTATCCCATAAAAGATGGCAGATGCCATCACAGTCATAAAAAGTGTTCAGGAGTGGTCCCTGCACTCCAAAAGACCTCAGCCTCCTGAGCAGGAACAGTCTGCTCTTGCTGCTCTTTACAAGGGCGTCTGTTTTGTGTGTCCAGTCCAGGTTATTGTTTAGGTGAACACCCAAGTACTTATAGGACTTCACAACATCGACGTCCTTTCCCAGGATGTTCACCGGTGCAGATGGGGGGTGTTACTCCTGCGAAAATCCACCACCAGCTCCTTGGTTTTACTGGCGTTGATCTGGAGGGTTGTTCCGCAGGCTCCAGTCCACAAAGTCCTCAATAAGTCCTCTGTACTCCCCATCGTCCCCATCAGTGATGAGGCCAACAGCAGCGGAGTCATCAGAGAACTTCTGGAGTTGGCATGATGATGAACAGTATGTAAATTCCACAGTGTAGAGGGTGAACAGGAAAGGAGCCAGAACTGTTCCCTGTGTGACACCGGTGCTGCAGAGAAGCCGATGTGACTTGGAGCCCTTCACTCTGACAAACTATGGTTTTTGTGTGAGGTAGTCTAAAATCCATGTTGTGAGGTGGTGATCCACCCCAGCTACCTGCAGCTTGTCCCCCAGCAGCCTGGGATGGATGGTGTTGAATGCACTGGAAAAATCGAAAAAACATGATCATCACAGTGCTTCCAGCCTTCTCCAGGTGGGTGAGGGAGGTGTGAAGGAGGTAGATGACGGCATCATCCACCCCGATGTTCAGCTGGTAGGCAAACTGCAGCGGGTCCGTAAAGAACCAGTGGACGCAGATGAACAAGGATGAGTCTCTCCAGCATCTTTTTGAGATGAGACGTCAGAGCTACCGGCCTGTAACTCTTGAGCTCCTTGGGGTGCGGTGTCTTTGGCACTGGGACGATGCTGAACGTCTTCCATATCGTGGATTAGCGCGGTTAGCCAGGTCTCAGTAAACAGCAGCAAGCTTCACTCCTGGTACTCCCGCTGATGCCGGGTCAGCGCCGCCAGCTCGTCCATCTTGTTGGGGAGAGATCTGACGTTACCCATGATGATGGAAGTCAGGATAGGCCCATAACGTTTCCTCCTGGCGTGGCGCTCGACCCTGGCGCGGCGTCTCCGTCTCCTTCTCTTCAGCTCGGGGGGCACATCGGGTCGCTCCTCAGGCAGCGCCGCAGAGCTCCGCAGGGTGAACAGCTGGTCCTTGCTATACACAAGCGAGCTGCAGCTCCACGACAGGTCTCTGGACATGGTAACATAAAGTGAAAAAACAAGTAGAGCCACCGGTGCAAACTCCACAAGTCTTGCATGCATGATGAAGATAAAACCAAACCAAACACACTAAAACAAAAGTAGGAGGAACAGAAAAAAAGTTTAAAAAAAGTAACGAAAAGCTCAAAGGTGAGCAGGAGCTGCTGTTACAGGCTGCCACTCGTGCGGCGCCATCAGCAATTATGTTTCTATATTTATTATTGCAGTTTGATGACAATATGTGTCTCTGCACACAAGTACAGTCGCATACGTGTAAAACATGTGAAACGGGTTTTCTTTTGTGCATTCAGGGGCAACAATGTAATGTGATACCAGACACCCTAGATGACATCATGACTGATATTGGACACGAGGAAAAGAAGGAAGGTGTGGTATATGCAAAAACAAAACGCAAAAAAATTATATACACACTTGTCCTCAGATTAACCTCACATTTGTCCCCAGATGAACCTTAAAGAAAAGACACAGTGGATGAAGTCACTCATATACTATTGACAGAATGACAAAAATAATTAATTCTGCATCACTGGTAGCAGCCATGGGTGCTGGTCAACAGAAGCTGAAGTTAATTCAGGATTCTTGGTCAGGGAGAAGGTTCTTCGTGGATTACAGCTCTCAGAAATGTTAAGGTCTTGCCAGCTATAACGCCAAACCCAAAATGCAAACCAAGACTGGAAACAGGGTAGAAGGAATTTTATTGCCAAAATAAATCAAACTAAATGGATTTATCAGGGAGAAAATATTTGGGCTGATTGAAGTATTAAGAATGGACGTGGCAGGCAGGACTGGAGACAAGGAAAAATCATGATAAGAATGTGATCTCCTTTAGTACCAAAGTCCTTTTATTTAGACAGAAAGAATGAAAAGTTCAAATACTTTTTATTTTGCTCGGAGCAATACATGAGAGTCCGAGGTAAGTAGTAAGGAGCTGCCAACATATTGACAGATAGATGATACTGGAAGGCTAAATCTTTACTTCAGGAGCATTTTGGCAACAAGCATAAAATTGCCAGCTCTTATATGGATTTGGATGTAGCAGGGCCATCAGTTTAACCGGATGACATACACTCTTTTTGGGGTGAAGTTGCAGCGCTATGGAAAGTTGTTGCTTTGGTTCAAACCAATGATCCTCACCAGAGAGGATATCAAACCAGAAAATGGTGCTGGTGAGAATAGCTGCAAACTTTCAATTTTGCCAGTAATACTGAAAGCCAAGAAAGGGATTGGAGTAGTACACACATTCACATTTCTTGATATAGGTAGCACTGCATTATTTTGTACAGTAGGCCTTTTGACCAAGCTCCAAAGAAGATCAATTATTCTTTTGACAACCATGGGTCAAGGATAGACATTGTTTTAGGTCTTGAAGGTAGCCATTTTTGTGATCGACCAGGTATAGACACCCAGAAGACTATACCTGTACATCAAGGAAACATCCCACATTAGAAAAATAGCAAACAGTGGTGTTTTCTGAATTCTGTCCATCTGCCTGAAATTGAGAAATAGAAGTACTGACTAGTTCAGATGTCCCAAAGGCTTTTGAACCACTTGATGCTATACAGAGTGTGGGAAATGGACATTGTGGACCTTAATTGTGGACAGTTAATGGACCACTGGGAAGGAGTGATGATGATGCTCAAGAGCAGTAAACAGTAAATGTCCACAGAATCTCAGCCATGAAACTTGACAAGTTGTAGGGGCAACAGTTCAGCTAGTAAAACAGCAAACATAACCCATGTAATCAGTTTTTTGAATATAAAAATTGGCACTATCATCAAATCATCAGGTCATCTTACATGGTGATTTTGAGGTGGTAAAATTGTCCTTACAGTTCCTTAGTATCCTTTGGTAAAACAATAAAAATAATAATAAGATCGATTTTCTTATTTCAAAAGATTGTTATTTCAGGGGCTAAGATGAGAAAGCAGCCTGAACTGAGAAGTTAACCTGAGATAAGAGATCTGGAAGCAGCCTGAGATGAGAAGTCTGCAGTCAGACCTTGAAATAAATATTGACCATCATGGCCTTAAGCTAATTGTGTGTCTTGTAATTCATTCAGAAATATAACTTGGAGAGCTATCGTCTAGATGCGCAACCTTTCATCTCAATCAGATTTTCTGGAATCCTAGCTTGCAGAAATAAATGGCATGACAGTTTTTCAAAATAAGTGGAGTCAATGGCAGGTGGAATTAATCCTGCCTTGGGGCAAACGTACCTGGAACCTTGAATCTTGAAGCTGTAAGGGGACAGTAGCTAACCAATATACAATCATAAAACTTAACAGACCAAACCATTTCAAATAGATCTGCTCCTCAGCTGGTGAGAAGGCAAGAGGCAGGTTTCCATGTCTAACAAATTTATATGTGTATTAATTTAAAATGAAGACATTAATACCTGGAGCACTGCAATGAGCTTACAGCTTATCCCGGGTGTAACCCACCTCCCGTCGAAAGGCACCTGTGGTGAGCTCTGTGATATTGTATTATATATGTTTTTTGGGTTGTTTTTTTTAGGTGGGGGGGGGGGGGGGGGGTGAAAGGGTGTGCTAAAAGAATAAATGTCATTCATTTTGTTTTGTTTTTCTTTTAAGATAACATACCAGAGACATGCATTTACTCGGAGTGGTCTCCTTGGTCTGCGTGTAGCAGTGCTACTTGTGAGAAAGGTCGACAGATGAGACAGAGGATGTTGAAGGCACAGCTGGACCCTACTGTGCCATGTCCACACACTCAAGATTTCCAGCCCTGCATGACACCGGGATGCACTGTAGAGGGTAAAGACTTTAGGCCAACACAAACAGATTGAAAGAGAAGAAAAGCAAGACAGAGGCAGAGAGTAGAAGCATGAGAGTATCAGTTGTAAAAGGAGTGTCGGCTGTAGACTGAATAAATTATAAGCAATTATTTGAATCATCTGAGGTATTTTCATTCATTCATTTGAGGCAGTTTCATTCATTCTTTTCTTTTGTATGTTAATTTTATATGAGAATACTAATATTAGTACAAAAAATGTGAAAATACACCACTGTAAGTTGTTAGTTTACCGTATTTTCACGACCACAAGGCGCACTGTAATAAAAGGCACAGTCTCAGTTACGGGTGCAATATCTGTATCTAAAACATACATAAGGCGCACCGTATTATTAGGCACATGCTAAAACATACAGTAAAAAATGACAATGGAAGTAAAATGGTGAGTTTCGACACATTTATTGAACAAAATATTTATTCTTCCGCCACAAAACCATCAAAGTTTTCATCTTCTGTATCTGAATTAAACAGCTGCGCTATTTCAATGTCCAGCATCCCGAATTCCTCTTCTTCATCATCTGAATCAGACTCACCGACCGGTTCCGCTTCAGCATTGATGCCGGCTTTTGTGAAAGCTCTTACAATACATGAAGACGGTATCATAGCCCATGCATCTACAGTCCATGGTGGCATAACTTGCCCGCCGCTGCCTGATAGTCTTTGTGAAGGATTGTTCGCCTTCCGCTATCCAGCGCTCTGTTCGTTTTCGTGGCAGCTGAGAACCACAGTGAACAACGACTTCTCATGCCCCGTTGTGCGTATCGCCACCGTGCTGGTCCCTTTTTTCTCCACTGTGTGGGTCAAAGAGATGTCAAAAGTCATAGGGATCTCATCCATGTTGGTGATGTGGCTGGGTGCGGTAATCTTGTAGTAGGTGCGGAAGATGGCCACCCTTTCCTGGTAATCCGCGGGCAGCCGCTGCGCAACAGTTGTCCTTGCGTGTATGGAGAGATGCCGCTTCCTCATGAAGTGAAAACACCAAGACGGACCTCCTTGAAAGTGCTCAGTGTCCCTTTCTTCAGGAATCGCTTTGGCCTTTTGTCGAATGGTGACAGTAAAGACGCCCCTTCCAGTTGTTCCACAACCAACTGTTCCACTCGGTCTTCAAGCTCGGGCCACCTTGCTTTGTTCCCGCGGAAACTCAGCTTTGTCTTTCTCACTTGGCGCAGTTCACTTTCTTTCTCCACTTTCTGACCATGGACTCATTTACATTAAAATGTCTTGCAGCTGCTCGATTGCCATTTTCAGCCGCATATTCGATGGCCTGCAGTTTAAAGTAAGCCTCATACGCGTGTCGCTTGACCAGTGCCATTTTAGGGGGTCCTTACGGTTTGCCGCTAATCGATGGGTGGAGCGTTTATCGTAGTGCATCCACCAAAGGCACCCAGCAGATTCTGGAACTCGGTCCACACACAAGGAGCATATTATAAGGTGCACCGTCGATTTTTGAGAAAATCTCAGTGTTTTAGGTGCGCCTTATAGTCGTGAAAATACAGTAATTAAC
>NW_026622158.1:0-14121 GCF_003711565.1 Takifugu flavidus | reverse complement strand
GGAAGCTGAAGAGTCGCAGAAACCATCAAGAAATCATCATTTGCCCAGTACTAGCACATGTAAATTAAATTATCAAAAGAGTGTGAAATTAATACTGCGACTACTATTAACACTAATTCATATCAACAATTGTCTTGTCTTTAATGGATGGTAATTATCATCAAACAGTTATTTTATTGAAACTTCACCACTGTGCTTGATTAGTGCCGTTAGTGCCCGTGGGATCTGTATTTTAAAGCAATAAACTACGTTAGGGTGTTTTGGTTAGTTGAAGATTACAAAACCCAGAATAATATTACCTCCTGATACATGTAATGCCATTCTTCAGGTGAGGAACAGACCATTTATCTTCATGACCCACTGACAGAGCCCAACCGATCCAGGTTGAAGTTAAGCCAATGTTTTTAATATGAAATCAAACACTACAGTCCTCCCAGAAAATCACACACAACCAAAATAAAGTCGAAAGTGTCAATGTTGTTTCTTGTTATTGCTGCAGTTTTGCCCAAAGTAATGAGTGCTCTTTAAGTAGTGCTGTTTAAGGATTTTAATATTTTTCTTTCCAGCATTCTCTAATGTTGCCTGCAATAAAAAAGAAAAAACACACTAGGTACCTTAAACATCCCCAAATCTAACATTGTTATGTCTGTGTTATTAACCCCCACCCACCCCACGAGCTACCCCCCACCCCCCACCCCCCACTACTGCTACCCCCACCCCCCACCCCCGACTGCTACCCCCACCCCCCACTACTGCTACCCCCACCCCCCCCCCCCACGACTGCTACCCCACCCCCGCCAACAACACACTCACACACTACATAACTATTCTATTCCATTAGTGAATGAAGGCGTGCCTGAAAAATAGGAGAAATGTATGGAGTTGTGAATGTGCTGTCAGTGTCAGCAGTCAACCTCTCATTGGAAATGAATTTTTCTATATTTGCAGTCTTTCCTTTTAATTGTAGTCACCTTGTGAGTGTGAAAGCCGCAATTGCACCCCTGTGGCTCTCTCACCAGGGTCCTTTGACCCCTCAGCTGCAGAGGGCACTTTTCTATCTGTAACAACAAAAAAATCATACTCTTGTTTCACATAACATAATAGCTGACTAATAAATGTGTGTAACACCCTGCTGAATGTAACAGTTCACCGTGTTAAGTTCTTCCGAGGGATTTTATTCTGCTAATAGTTATAATCTAGATAGATTATATCCTTTCTGTCTATACCTGAGGGAAAAATGTAGTCTGCTATCTGAAATGATTAATGTAGTCGTTTTTGGTTGGTCGTTTTACCTTAGTGTAAAGGTCATGCCACTTCTTTTGCCTGGGAGCAGGCCTGTTGCCTGAAGTTGATGGCCAGACGCCTGTGGTGGCAAATGACCTCAGGCGCGACAGCCACTCTTGGTCATCCATGGCCTTGTGAGTTTTTTTGGTAGACATTTTCTGTCATGTTATAACATAACATAACATATTGTTATAACATAACAAGTAATCAGAAACGACGCACTCCAGCGTACAACTGCCAAAGAAAACAAGCAATTTCATCGGCAGAAATAAAAAACAACCAGCTAAAGCTCCGGCAGCAACTGCACAAACTTTATTGCAAAACTCCCGATGATCAAGTTACATTAGCGTTACAAAATTTTACGGTGATATTTTATGTGAAATGAAAAAAAAAAACGTAACGAATAACAGACCTCAATTTGCGCACGTACCTTGTCAAAATCACGGAGATGTCCGGAATAAACAGCGGGCAGACTTTTTAAAATAATAAATCAACGAGGATCGGATCGATTGACTTTTCCAAAGATGAGACCGCAGTTTAATTTAAGGCGGGGCGTCGAAAGATTGAATGGCGCAGACGATTGGCTGTCGAAAGATTGAATGGCGCATATGATTGGCTGTCGAAGATTGAATGGCGTATGATTGGCTGATGAAAGATTGGATCGGCGACGCGACTGGCTGTTGAAAGATTGAATGGCGAAATGACTGGCTGTCGAAAGATTGGATCGGCGACGCGACTGGCTGTCGAAGATTGAATGGCGCATATGACTGGCTGAGCTTTATAAGTTTTCGCTCGCAGGGTAGCAGCCAAGCTGGGGAACAGTAGTCTGTATAAGATGGGGAAGAAGGGGAAAAAAGGGGAAAGGAAAAAAGGGGGAAGAAGAGAAGGAAAGACAGAAGTTCGAATCCCACCCGGACCCAAAAATGATAGAATTATTTTTGTAGGAATGGTTTGTAAAACTTTTAATTTATAACAAAGAGAATATGTATGTACAATTGTGAACTTAATACAACTATGAAATAGGATGTAAAACTTGCAGTGGAACTCAAAGGGCAGAACAGCCCACAGGGATAAGTATATTAAAAGTAACAAGATCACATTACTGCCTCATCTGCTTCAGCCACTGTTCTTTGGTGAGGGCCTCAGTGTTTGGACAGTATATTTTTCCTTTATACTGGCTGTGGCCAGTCTCCACCGTCCTGAACTGTCCACAAGCTCTACAAGAATTAGCAGTGACCGTCCGGTTATATTTTCTTTTTTGTTTCCCATCCGGGACAGTGGAAACATGGGGCTCTGGAGCAGGAGAAGTGTTATCTGAGGCAATGGTCAGCTGTGGTAACAAAACAAACTGCGGCACAACAAACTTCGGCAGAATGGGCCTCTCTCTGTTGGGAGCTGAGGAATCTGGAGCTTGTGTGACCGAGGACTGAAAGAGGGTGGCTGATGGTCCACTGGAGGCAACTGCAGGCTCAATTCGCCGTACCCCAGCTTGTACCCTCGGTTTTGCCTGTCCAGCTGTATTTGCTGGCATATGGTAGGTGTGCAGCTGGTAAGCTGGGGGCTGGTGTTGGTAGTGTGGCAGAGAGATAGGTTTTGTTTTTGCACAGGGCAATGGGTCTGCTGCCACTGGCCGTGCGACTGGCAGTTGCACACCTTGCAAAAGAACAGACACCTCCTGACCCTTCAGCCGTTGGTTATACCACTGCATTAGGGTGGTCTGGTTCACTACAACAAGTTGAAGGGTTGTCTGCTCCATTAGCGTCCCATTGCCAGAACCAGCTGCCGGATCTTTTTGTAGTCCTGTAAAATCAGAGACCATCGAGATATGCTGTGTTGTCCTCTTTTTTGGGGCTCGTATGAATGTTGCACAGCCTCACGAAGATGGTCTCAATCAGGCGACAGCAGTTTGGCCACTGAGCTGGTGAACCACTTGAGCCAAGAACACACCGTTTTGTGCTTTCCACCCCAGGAGTGAACACAGCCTTCTTTTTAGGTGACCTGAACCGTCCAGTTAGCAACCGGTCCTGATGCCTTGCAGCATACACAATCCTGTCTTTGTCAAATTTGTCAAGATTCTGCCACAAACCCAGAATGGTGCTAACTTGCTGATTGTTCAGGGTCAATCCTGTCTGCTCTCGTAGCTCCACCAAGTATTCAGCCAGTTCATCTACACGGTCCATTCCAGGAATGTTGCGGTTGTCTACAGCCTGGAAAATAAAAACTGATATTTAGGTTCTGTGGCATCACAGTTTCCTTGTCACTACTTAAATTCTTGCAGACAGACAGACTTCAGGGACCCGACGAGAACCCAAATGCGACACCAGAGTTCGACGGAACACAGCTTTATTATCAGGAATAGACAGCAGACAGGATTCACCGGGGAGCCGGCAGGATAGAATAGTTGGGGAAGTTGGAAGGTGATCTATAGATCGACTGAGAATTTATTTATTTATCACTTACATCCTGTTGTGAAGAGGACATGGAAGAAGGAAGCTGGGGCTGAAGCAAAACTGTAGATGACTGCACGGCTGAAGGTGGAGGAGGCACGGCTGAAGGTGGAGGAGGCACTGCTGAAGGTGGAGGAGGCACTGCTGAAGGTGGTGGAGGCACGGCTGAAGGTGGAGGAGGCACTGCTGAAGGTGGAGGAGGCACTGCTGAAGGTGGAGGAGGCACTGCTGAAGGTGGTGGAGGCACTGCTGAAGGTGGAGGAGGCACTGCTGAAGGTGGAGGAGGCACTGCTGAAGGTGGTGGAGGCACTGCTGAAGGTGGAGGAGGCACTGCTGAAGGTGGTGGAGGCACTGCTGAAGGTGGTGGCACTGCTGAAGGTGGAGGAGGCACTGCTGAAGGTGGTGGAGGCACTGCTGAAGGTGGTGGAGGCACTGCTGAAGGTGGAGGAGGCACTGCTGAAGGACAAAGAACAGCTGGAGGAGGGTAGATTTCTTTGATGGGATTAGAAACCATCAGATCCACAATTGTTGCTTCACTTCCCAAAAAATCCTCAAATCCCTCATCTGGATCTTTTGGCTCCTCAACATCTAAGTCCTCCATCAACTGGGATGTCTCCTCAGAATTGGGGTGCATGTCTTGTAGAGGTTCATTATTCTGCCTCAGCAAGTACTGCACCCCAATGAGTTCTCCTGACAAATATTAAATTGGGAAATTTTGAATAACAGAACCATCCCAAACTCAAATAAAAACAATGCACACAGGCACTTTTGACACTACCTGTGTATTTTGCAGGTGGTGAAAACCCTGGAATAAGTTTCCTGCCAAACACCTTCTCGTAGTTGCTGTTCACACAATGAACCAACTCCCCTGTGTACGTGCGCAAAGTTGAAGGTTCAGATGTGACAGCAGCAGCGGCCCGGTCTTGATTCCAGCGACTGAGTCCTTCCAAAAGGTAGATTTGGTAGTTCAGCAGGTTCGCACTGTTCCCTTGAGAAACAAGTAAAGGAAGTAAAGTGTAAGAGATTTCTGATAAATGAGAAAAAGTGAAGAGTTACACACAGAGAACACTATTTATAAGGTAATAGTCAGAACACCAAATCACTGTGGCTCATAGGCCAACAACTTTAAAAGCAAAACACCATTAAATCCCCTGGCCTGAATTCTCATTATAAAGAGTGATCATGAACATTTAGCACAAACCTGGAATGATCGATTTCAAATGGCAGTGAAATGATTCCAGAGACGTGGAACCCCTGGCACAGCGGAATGTTTTTAATACCACTCCTCCCTTTCTGGTGCTCCCAGTCTCCGTGTATAAAGCCAAGCCAGGAGGGTCCTGGATGCACCTCACATGCCGCCTTTGGATGCGCCAGATGTGCTGCATCCTAACAGTGTCTAGAAGAGGAACACCTAGTGCATCATTCCCCTTGCCACTCATGAGCTCCGTAAGAAGCTGATCAAGGAGTTGGATGGATGTCTCCTCTCCACGGGTCCGTCTCCTGCAGTGCAGCGCAAGCTCGTCTTTTTTAATATGTTTGTCCAACTCCTGGTCAGAGAGAGCGGGCCAGCCCTCCTGCAACAGTTGTGCCTTCTTGGCCCTTCTGAGCTCCGCCACATCTGTTGCATCCCACTCAAATATGCAGCTGACATGCGTGCCATGAAGGTGGGGTACAGCTGATGTGCATCAGTAGTACATCCCACTGCCAAACGACGCATGAAATGCCAAATGTCTAGACGGACAATCAAATTTGGCCACCGCCCAAATTTGGCCTTGATCTTGGTCTCGCCCACCTCTTTACAGCAGCCGTTGTCCACATAAAGTGCAACAGGAGGATCCACCCCTGCGCTCTGGTACCTGAGGAAGTCATGTTGGTGCATTTAGTTTTTCATTCTGAATCCATCCATATGTCACTTTCATTTTTTGCAATTCTGTTAAGCATTTTAGAACTCGTTCTTTTAAATAGCTAATAGTTCATCAGTATTGTCATTATTACCTGTCCATCAGGCCTGCAGCCATAAGATCCAATGCTGGACCCTCACTGGCTGTTAGGACACTAATGAGTACCTGACCCATTTCGTTCCCCACAGAAGTCAGCCACCGGGCAGTGCCCTTGGCCGTTCCACTGAGCTTCTTGGTGATCTGAAAATTCAAAAACCGTCAGAACATTTATGTAAAGATTGAGTGTATATTATTTGGAAGATGAGAGCTATTCAAATTCTAACCGTCTTAGTAGAGTCCATTTTTAAAATGCATCCATAGACTGAAGTTATCTTAGCCTTAATATCCTCCAGCCTGTTCAGGATATCTTGACTGTACACAACAAGGAGCCACTTATAGCTTGGTAACACCGCTGATACTGGGGGCTCCTGGAAATGGTGTTGCAGCAGTATCGAGGCATCCATGAAAGCTGCACACTCTGCTGTGTACCGAGCAACCCGCTGGAGCCACTCCTCGCTGTGGTTCTCCTTTAGCTGGAGAATAATCCTTGATGGACTGTTCCCTAGGCCACGCTCACGCAGCTGACGGATCACTCTGATGTCACAGGCATATCTTTAAAAAGGAAAAAAATTATTCTCTCTTTCTCCAAACTACATTTTGATGTGTAAATATGTGTAGTGAGTGCATATGCATGTATTTGTGTCGTGTACCTGCGTGTCAGGATGACCCTAAACTCTGAGCGGTGCTCCAGGTCCAGCTGCTGGAGAATTGCCTGACTCCATGACAACTGGCTAGTTCTGCACTTGGTGCATATCAGGGTCTCTGTGACCAAGTTGTAATAGCGGTCGACATCAAGGACCTGGCGCACTCTCTTGTGAAGACCACCGCTGGCCAGTGGATGCCCATTACATGCTGGCTTTAAGCAGAGCAGCCGTACCTTCCATAGCCTGTACGGCATCCACAGCAGCAGAGACTGTGCGAAGAAGAAACGGCAAGGGGTTGGAGCCTGGTGGTACACCAGAGATGACTGTGGAGGGTAATACCACAGCTGAAGCTGGTCACGCAACTCCAACTTTCCACCTGAACCAACCCTGAACAAAGCTGATGACACCCACTTGTGGTCCTGCTGTGGCATTGTCTTTGGCCACAGCAGTGGGAGAGCAGCAGAATGCTCTGGCTGAAAGGGGTTCTGTTAAAGTACAGCAAAACAAGGAGACCTGCCTTTTAAGACTCATCCCATGCAATAGTTTAAGGCAAAACAAAAGTATCATCACTTTTCTATTTATGTTGAGTGTTTTTACCAGGTTGCTCACAACAGTATGATCCGTCACAGGCTGAGCAGGTGCTGGTCGCTGCACAGGTGGTGGTAATGGGGAGCAAGGAAGGTGTCTGGGGATGCGGAAACAGTTTGGACGAGACGGGGAAGGTTGATGAGGCTGCTTTGGCAATGGGACAGGATCAGGAGATGGGTAGATGGCTGAAGCTGCCCCAGGACCCTCATGTCCCGATGCAGTCACTGGTACCTATGGGGTTTAATAGATGTGACATGTGATATTGTACATGTTATTATTTGCTACTGTCATACATTTGTATGTACATGCCAAACTTCATAATATGTTCTTATATTCACCTGGGAAGGTTTTCTGGAAACGTTCAGGTTTGGCTTTGCAGCTCTCACATGTTTTCCACCAAACCTTGATCTTTCAAACTTAAAATAACATATATCAAACTCATAAAACATATCAAAATCAAAAGCCTTGGAAATTAGAGGCAAAACGTTGCATCGCTATGTCATAAGATGTTTTTATGCTTGAAGTAACATTTGGAGTAAGTAACTTTGACTAGAAATTAATATCAGTATGTTAAATTTACCATTGAAATATTTATCCTCGACCTTATTGGAGCAGTGGAGACATCAGTAGAGCTGACTGGACTTCTCTGCGGAGGAGGAAGGGTGACTGATGTGTCACCTGCATGGGTTGTTACTGGAACAACAGAGGGTATCTGAAAAATACAGCACATACAATGAGTCAGTCAGGCATACGTATGTTAGCTGAACTGAATTAAATAATTGCAAGAGAAAATGATTTGGAGGGCTTCATTTAACACACAGAGAACGAGTGGGTGCAAGACTGCTGACACTGATTGATGAAGAGAACATCCGAATCAACAGTGGATGCAGACGTGCTCTGGCCAACAATGCATGTTGTGGGCAGCAGCAGCAGAAGGAGGAAGCGAAGTGAAGAGTCGCAGACAGAAGAAACCATCAAGAATAGATCATTTCATCAGTTTAGTAAGTACTAGCACATGTAAATTAAATTATCAAAAGAGTGTGAAATTAATACTGCGACTACTATTAACACTAATTCATATCAACAATTGTCTTTAATGGATGGTAATTATCATCAAACAGTTATTTTATTGAAACTTCACCACTGTGCTTGATTAGTGCCGTTAGTGCCCGTGGGATCTGTATTTTAAAGCAAAATAACTACGTTAGGGGTTTTGGTTAGTTGAAGATTACAAAACCCAGAATAATATTACCTCCTGATACATGTAATGCCATTCTTCAGGTGAGGAACAGACCATTTATCTTCATGACCCACTGACAAGAGCCCAAACCGATCCAGGTTGAAGTTAAGCCAATGTTTTTAATATGAAATCAAACACTACAGTCCTCCCAGAAAATCACCACACAACCAAAAATAAAGTCGAAAGTGTCAATGTTGTTTCTTGTTAGCTGCAGTTTGCCCAAAAGTAATGAGTGCTCTTTAAGTAGTGCTGTTTAAGGATTTTAATATTTTTCTTTCCAGCATCTTCTATAGTGTGCCTGCAATAAAAAAGAAAAAAACACACTTGGTACCTTAAACATCCCAAATCTAACATTGTTATGTCTGTGTTATTAACCCCCACCCACCCCCCCACGACTGCTGCCTACCCCCACCCCCCACCCCCCACTACTGCTACCCCCACCCCCCACCCCCACGACTGCTACCCCCACCCCCCACTACTGCTACCCCCAACCCCCCACCCCCACGACTGCTACCCCCACCCCCGCCAACAACACACTCACACACTACATAACTATTCTATTCCATTAGTGAATGAAGGCGTGCCTGAAAAATAGGAGAGATGTATGGAGTTGTGAATGTGCTGTCAGTGTCAGCAGTCAACCTCTCATTGGAAATGAAATTTTTCTATATTTGCAGTCTTCCTTTTAATTGTAGTCACCTTGTGAGTGTGAAAGCCGCAATTGCACCCCTGTGGCTCTCTCACCAGGGTCCTTTGACCCCTCAGCTGCAGAGGGCACTTTTCTATCTGTAACAACAAAAAAATCATACTCTTGTTTCACATAACATAATAGCTGACTAATAAATGTGTAAACACCCTGCTGAATGTAACAGTTCACCGTGTTAAGTTCTTCCGAGGGTTTTTATTCTGCTAATAGTTATAAATCTAGATAGATTATATCCTTTCTGTCTATACCTGAGGGAAAAATGTAGTCTGCTATCTGAAATGATTAATGTAGGTCGTTTTGGTTGGTCGTTTTACCTTAGTGTGTAAGGTCATGCCACTTCTTTTGCCTGGGGGAGCAGGCTGTTGCCTGAAGTTGATGGCCAGACGCCTGTGGTGGCAAATGACCTCAGGCGCGACAGCCACTCTTGGTCATCCATGGCCTTGTGAGTTTTTTGGTAGACATTTTCTGTCATGTTATAACATAACATAACATATTGTTATAACATAACAAGTAATCAGAAACGACGCACTCCAGCGTACAACTGCCAAGAGAAACAAGCAATTCATCGGCAGAAATAAATACAACCAGCTAAAGCTCCGGCAGCAACTGCACAAACTTATTGCAAAACTCCCGATGATCAAGTTACATTAGCGTTACAAAATTTTACGGTGATATTTATGTGATGTGAAATAAAAAAAAAACGTAACGAATAACAGACCTCAATTTGCGCACGTACCTTGTCAAAATCAACGGAGATGTCCGGAATAAACAGCGGGCAGACTTTTAAATAATAAATCAACTCGAGGATCGGATCGATGACTTTTCCAAAGATTGAGACCGCAGTTAATTAAGGCGGGCGTCGAAAGATTGAATGGCGCAGACGATTGGCTGTCGAAAGATTGAATGGCGCATATGATGGCTTGGCTGTCGAAGATTGAATGGCGCATATGATTGGCTGATGAAAGATTGGATCGGCGACGGACTGGCTGTTGAAAGATTGAATGGCGCATATGACTGGCTGTCGAAAGATTGGATCGGCGACGCGACTGGCTGTCGAAAGATTGAATGGCGCATATGACTGGCTGAGCTTATACAGCTTTTCGCTCGCCGGGTAGCAGCCGCAAGAAAATGGCCCTTTGAAGTTAATAACAACTCAAACTTATTTTCTTGAAAAACTATTCTGGTGGAGGTTGTCCATTTTGCTTTGTCACAGTCCAAACGTCAATGTTGGAGCAGCCTCCAATCCATTCCCCCCAAAAGAAAAGGCTATATAGCCTATGAGGTCATTCATCAAATCTGCCTAGAACGGCTCTGGATGAGAGGTGAAAAACGTCTTCAAAAAAATCAAAACAAGATTCAAACTCCGATAATAAAATCAAGTTTTTAAAAGCAATGTGCCATGGCCAGGAATCGATCCCAGCCGGTGTGCGGGCCAGTCGAGAATCGATGTGTAACAGACAACCTGATTGAAACCTCCTGAAGACCCCAGAGGGAGAGTTCGAATCCCGCTTTGGGCATTATCAAACGGAAGATATTTGATTGAAAAATTCACCATCATAAAAAGTTTTAAAGAGCAAAAGCAGTGTCTGTGAGGTTTATGAGCCACAAATGCTGCTCTTTTTAGGAGCACAGCAGTCATTAAACTGTAGTTTGTGTCATAGCATAGTTTTATTGACAAATTCTAAATTGCAAGTAGCAGATATGAACAGGGAAATGCTACGTTATCTGCTTATCTGTTACAAATATTCTGATGAGATAGGTGGGGAGTTAATTCAGTTGGGGATAGACAGATGGAATATTAGTGTTGTTAGTATGATACTTGAGTTCTTTAGATATTGTTTTCAATTCCGGACTCTGCCGCCTTGAGTTGGCTTTTGCGAAGACAGAAATGTTGACAATAGTGTGGACCAAAGTGGGAAATTCAATTTTATTTAAACACAAACACACATACACAGACACACGCACGCACACACACACGGAGTGAGCCGTGCCACTTACGCCGACACGTTTGCATTTCATTTCCATTCCGTTCTGTCTTGGTTTTCTCGGTTGAAGCATTTCACACACACCACTTTTTACCATAGCTTCTTATTGGAATACATTGTAGCCGACATGCACGGCATGGCCAACCGGCATTTATGTTACAATTAGTTCCACCCAAGTAAACAACGCGCGTCATATTGCCTCACCGTGTCACCTCCCGTCTGTTTTAACATTGCCCAAAGAATCACACTCACACTATGGCTGTTTAAAAGCATCAAGGTTTATTTGTTTGTCATTTATCAAAAGCACCAATATTTCAATAGCTCACCAGCAGGACATACTTCCTGGTTCGGGGAAACCGATGGACTGTTCAATGATTGTATCCATGGATGGGTTTCGCGAGGTGCTACGGCACAATCTATTTTAGCGGGGGTGTTTTAGAAGAGTAAGTTGAACATGTATTTTACTATGCACTGGGTGGTTTTGATGGTGGAAATTTGTTTTGGGCGTTTTACGCATATTTTATATTTTCTGTTCGATTGTTATTTTGAGTTTGTAAATGTATTAGTTAGCGTAATAATTTTGATAATTGGTTTCACCTGTAGGAGGGCTACAGCTATAGAAGCCCTGAAGTAGACCCCAGACGGGGTGGGATGTTGAGTTGGTTGGTTGTTATTTTGGAGAAAAAAGAATTGTTGGAGAAAAAGTCAAAGTTGTGGTGTGTAAAAGTGTGCAGGGTCTTTATGTTATTGTATGGATTCAACCTGGCATCTTCTGACACCACTTTATTTTTGGAAAATAAAAATCAATTTTTGGAGTAAAGAAGCTCCCGTCTCCCTCTGTCTCCTCCACCGCCGATCATCCTTGCGACACACACACACACACACGCTCATAAAATATTAAATCTAAAACGATGTACAATAGTGCAACATTAAATCTCAATGTTAGAAGTACTTAAGAAGTGAATAACATCTGGCTGGATAATTATCAGGAACACTGGCGGCCTCTGCTGACCCAGTGGAGGAGTGCAAAAAGCTTACAGCACCTGGTATTCCCAGGCGGTCTCCCATCCAAGTACTAACCAGGCCCGACACTGCTTAGCTTCCGAGATCGGACGAGATCGGGCGTTCTCAGGGTGGTATGGCCGTAAGCGAGAGCAGCCGCAAGAAAATGGCCTTTTGAAGTTAATACAACTCAAACTTATTTTCTTGAAACACTTATTCTGGTGGAGGTTGTCCATTTTGCTTTGTCACAGTCCAAACGTCAATGTTGGAGCAGCCTCCAATCCATTCCCCCCAAAAGAAAAGGCTATAGAGCCTATGAGCGTCATATCATCAAATCTGCCTAGAACGGCTCTTGGATGAGAGGTGAAACGTCTTCAAAAAAAATCAAACAAGATTCAACTCCGATAAATGAAATCAAGTTAAAAGCAATGTGCCATGGCCAGGGATCGATCCCGGGCCGGTGCGGGCCAGTCGAGAATCGCTGTAACAGACAACCTGATTGAAACCTCCTGAAGACCCCAGAGGGAGAGTTCGAATCCCGCTTTGGGCATTATCAAACGGAAGATATTTGATTGAAAAATTCACCATCATAAAAATGTTTAAAGAGCAAAGCAGTGTCTGTGAGGTTTATGAGCCACAAATGCTGCTCTTTTTAGGAGCACAGCAGTCTATTAAACTGTAGTTTGTGTCATAGCATAGTTTTATTGACAAATTCTAAATTGCAAGTCGCAGATATGAACAGGGAAATGCTACGTTATCTGCTTATTCTGTTACAAATATTCTGATGAGATAGGTGGGGAGTTAATTCAGTTGGGGATAGACAGATGGAATATTAGTGTTGTTAGTATGATACTTGAGTTCTTTAGATATTGTTTTCAATTCCGGACTCTGCCGCCTTGAGTTGGCTTTTGCGAAGACAGAAATGTTGACAATAGTGTGGACCAAAGTGGGAAATTCAATTTTATTTAAACACAAACACACATACACAGACACACGCACGCACACACACACGGAGTGAGCCGTGCCACTTACGCCGACACGTTTGCATTTCATTTCCATTCCGTTCTGTCTTGGTTTTCTCGGTTGAAGCATTTCACACACACCACTTTTTACCATAGCTTCTTATTGGAATACATTGTAGCCGACATGCACGGCATGGCCAACCGGCATTTATGTTCAATTAGTTCCACCCAAGTAAACAACGCGCGTCATATTGCCTCACCGTGTCACCTCCCGTCTGTTTAACGTTGCCCAAAGAATCACACTCACACTATGGCTGTTTAAAAGCATCAAGGTTTATTTGTTTGTCATTTATCAAAAGCACCAATATTTCAATAGCTCACCAGCAGGACATACTTCCTGGTTCGGGGAAACCGATGGACTGTTCAATGATTGTATCCATGGATGGGTTTCGCGAGGTGCTACGGCACAATCTATTTTAGCGGGGGTGTTTTAGAAGAGTAAGTTGAACATGTATTTTACTATGCACTGGGTGGTTTTGATGGTGGAAATTTGTTTTGGGCGTTTTACGCATATTTTATATTTTCTGTTCGATTGTTATTTTGAGTTTGTAAATGTATTAGTTAGCGTAATAATTTTGATAATTGGTTTCACCTGTAGGAGGGCTACAGCTATAGAAGCCCTGAAGTAGACCCCAGACGGGGTGGGATGTTGAGTTGGTTGGTTGTTATTTTGGAGAAAAAAGAATTGTTGGAGAAAAGAGTCAAAGTTGTGGTGTGTAAAAGTGTGCAGGGTCTTTATGTTATTGTATGGATTCAACTGGCATCTTCTGACACCACTTTATTTTTGGAAAATAAAAATCAATTTTGGAGTAAAGAAGCTCCCGTCTCCCTCTGTCTCCTCCACCGCCGATCATCCTTGCGACACACACACACACACACGCTCATAAAATATTAAATCTAAAACGATGTACAATAGTGCAACATTAAATCTCAATGTTAGAAGTACTTAAGAAGTGAATAACATCTGGCTGGATAATTATCAGGAACACTGGCGGCCTCTGCTGACCCAGTGGAGAGAGTGCAAAAAGCTTACAGCACCTGGTATTCCCAGGCGGTCTCCCATCCAAGTACTAACCAGGCCCGACCTTGCTTAGCTTCCGAGATCGGACGAGATCGGGCGTTCTCAGGGTGGTATGGCCGTAAGCAAGAGCAGGTGCAAGAAAATGGCCTTTTGAAGTTAATACAACTCAAACTTATTTTCTT
>NW_026622157.1:0-13256 GCF_003711565.1 Takifugu flavidus | reverse complement strand
CTAGACCTACGTCCTCTAGACCTCTGTCTTCTAGACCTACGTCCTCTAGACCTACGTCCTCTAGACCCGTGTCCTCTAGACCTACGTCCTCTAGACCCCGTGTCCTCTAGACCTACCGCCTCTAGACCCGTGTCCTCCATCCACCATCCTTAGCTTTAGCGTGCCATCCTTAGCTTTAGCGTGTCGTCTGTTAGCTTTAGCGTGCTTGTCCAGAGCCAGGCAGGACCAGTGCTCTTTGTTCTCCTGAAATGATCATATCTTGATTGTTGCTGAAGGTCGGTTCCTCGACTAAAGCGTGAGCTGAGATCTGAGGAGAACTTCTTAGACGATGTTCTACATGTTCTAGTACTGTTAATAATAGTCCGCCTACATGACAAAGCTAATTAGTAAGTTGTAACTAACATTAGCTGATCCAGTTCTGAACTAAGTGACGTTCTTTTAAGGCTAAAATGGCTAAAAACATCCAGGTTACTTTGTTTCTCAGGTTCCAGTGTCACGTTTGCAGGTTTTCAGCAGTCAGACAGGTGGTGGTTGCCTGACTGGGGCTTTCAGGTATGGTGTGTTTAGAGCAACAACACCGGTCATCGAGACGGTCCAGAGGAGTTGGCCCGAGTGGGACCATGTGAGGTTCTTCTCTTACGTTTGTTGGGTATGAAGCGAGGAGCTGTAGCTGGAACTGCCCTAGAATAGGGTTAGGGTTAGGAGTTAGGGTTAGGGTTAGGGTTAGGGGTTAGGTTAGGGTTAGGGTTAGGGGTTAGGGTTAGGGGTTAGGGTTAGGGGTTAGGGTTATGAGTTGGGTTAGGAGTTAGGGTTAGGGGTTAGGGTTATGAGTTTAGGAGTTAGGGTTCGTAGGGTTAGGGTTAGGGGTTAGGGGTTCGGGTTAGGGGTTAGGGTTCGGGTTAGGATAGGTTAGGGGTTCGGGTTAGGGTTAGGAGTTCGGGTTTGGAGTTAGGGTTCGGGTTCGGAGTTAGGGTTAGGAGTTAGGGTTCGGGTTCGGGGTTCGGTTACTGGTTCGGGTTCTTCGGGTGGTTGGGGTTCTGGTTCGGGTTCGGGGTTCGGGTATGGGTTCGGGTAGGCGTTGGGTCGGGTTAGGGGGTCGGGGTTCGGGTTGGGTTCGGTTAGGGTTGGGGTTAGGTTTGGGTTAGGGTTCGGGGTTCGGGTTCGGGTTCGGCGTTCGGGTTAGGATTAGGGTTCGGATTAGGGTTCGCGTTCGGGGTTAGGAGTTAGGGTAGGCGTTCGGGTTCGGGTTGGGGTTAGAGTTTTCGGGTTTCGGGGTTCGGGTTTCAGGGGTTAGGGGTTAGGAGTTAGGGTTAGGGTAGGGTTCGGGTTCGGGTTCGGGTTACGGCGTTAGGGTTCGGCGTTCGGGGTTAGGGTTCGGAGTTGGGTTCGGGGTATGCGTTAGGGTTCGGCGTTCGGGTTCGGCGTTCGGGTTAGCGTTCGGGTTCGGGGGTCGGGTTCGGCGTTGGGTAGGGGTTCGGGGTCGGGTTAGGAGTTCGGGTTCGGGTTGCGGGTTCGGCGTTCGGGTTCGGGTAGGAGTTAGGGTTCGGGTTAGGGGTTCGGGTTCGGGGTTAGGGTTCGGTTCGGGTTCGGCGTTCGGGTTCGGCGTGGGTCCGCGTTCGGGTCTGAGTTCGTTCGGAGTTTTCGGGTTCGGGTTGGGGTTCGGTGTAGGGTCGGCGTTCGGGTTCGGGTTCGGGTTAGGGTCGGGGTTCGGGTTCGGGTAGGGGGGCGGCGTTCGGGTCGGCGTTCGGGTTTAGGCGTTCGGGTTAGGTTCGGCTTTCGGGTTCGGCGTCGGGTTAGGAGTTCGGGTTCGGCTTAGGGTTCGCGTTCGGGTTCTGGTTTCCGGTTCGGCGTTTCGGGTCGGGGTTCGGGGTTCGGGTTCGGCGTTCGGGTTCGGGTTCGGCGTTCGGGTTCGGCGTTCGGGTTCGGGTTCGGGTTCGGTTCGGCGTTCGGGTTCGGCGTTCGGGGTTCGGCGTTCGGGTTCGGCGTTCGGTGTTCGGCGTTCGCGGTTCGGTTCGGCGTTCGGGGTTCGGCGTTCGGGTTCGGCGTTCGGGTTCGGGTTCGGGTTCGGTTTCGGGGTTCGGCTTCGGTTCGGGTTCGGTTTCGGCGTTAGGGGTTCGCGTTCGCGGTTCGGGTTCGGGTTCGGGTTCGGCGTTCGGGTTCGGCGTTCGGGGTTCGGCGTTCGGGTTCGGCGTTCGGTGTTCGGCGTTCGCGGTTCGGGTTCGGCGTTCGGCGTTCGGGGTTCGGGTTCGGGTTCGCGGGTTCGGGTTCGGGTTCGCTTCGGTTCGGGTTCGTTTCGGCGTTCGGGGTTCGGCGTTCGCGGTTCGGGTTCGCGTTTCGGGTTCGGCGTTCGGGGTTCGGCGTTCGGGGTTCGGGTTCGCCGTTTCGGGTTCGGCGTTCGGGGTTCGGCGTTCGCGGTTCGGGTTCGGCGTTGGGTTCGGCGTTCGGGGTTCGGGTTCGCCGTTCGGGGTTCGGCGTTCGGGGTTCGGCGTTAGCGGTTCGGGTTCGGCGTTAGGGTTAGGGTTAGGGGTTAGGGTTAGAAGTTAGGGGTTCGGAGTTAGGGTTAGGCATGTGTAGATGCTGCAGGGAAAAGGCCGGGAGCCAGACCGGACTGGTCCCTCCGGTTACCTGCATGTTGCCACAGCTGGTAGTTGCAGCAGTTGCCACTGCAACTGTTCTGCAGTAGGAGTGAGAGGATGAAGCCACACAAGGGAAAAGGTTAATCCCTCCATTTTGAGGCGGCTAACTTGTCAAACATGAGCTAGCTATCAGCTTAGCTCTCTGTTTGGTTAGCAAGGCTGCTCTTGGATGTAACACCAGCTTAGGTGTCAGGTGTGATTGAGGCTAACAGGTCAGGCAACGCTGATTTTTAAAAAGGTTCTGACGTGTAAAACTGCAACACTTAGATCCAGATGATACCTGTAAACTACCTTTGGGACAAAGTCAACATGCTAACCACATCCTGGCGGCTCTGTTGCCCACAGTTACGGGCTACTTGTATATTTTCAGAATAAAGAATGACTTGTTTTTAAATTCTGGATTTCTTCCTTCAATCTTGTGTGTTTGTTCCGTAAAAGAGAATGGTGGACAAGAAAATCTACATCATCCAAGGGGAAGTTGGAACCGTTGTTGGGGCGATCAAGCGGAACTCCCGATGGAACACTCACACTCCGCTGGTAAGGTTCATCACTGTTGCCTGTGACCCGCTTGGTCTCCGTCCAGCTCGGTTTTTCACGGAGCACAGTTGAGCGATGGGACTGTCAGGTCCGGGGTGTCCACGACGTCCATGCACCCACCAGATGTTTGTGGTGGGCCTGGGGGTGCGGCCAGACCACATAGGTAAAGAGTCAAAGTTGGCCTGGCTTCAGTCCGGAGGGGGCCAGCTGATACCTGGGTGGGGTCCAGTCCCTCTCTGACACACAGGGCACCACACATGCACGCTCACCCATAGGCAGCCTCTGGGGGGGTTGGGGGGAGGTGGATCACATGTAGTAACTAGGCTTGTCCCCATCACATTGTGTGGCTCCAGGACCGTTTGGTTAGGGTTAGGGTTAGGGTATCGAGTCCGAGTCCGAACCATGGAACCGTGTCCAGGCCCCAGGGTGACTATCGTCATGCTCACAGCACTTCCTACTGGTGACAGGTCCAAACGTCCTCAGATCCAAACGTCCTCAGGTCCAAACGTCCTCAGGTCCAAACGTCCTCAGGTCCAAACGTCCTCAGGTCCAAACGTCCTCAGATCCGAACGTCCTCAGATCCAAACGTCCTCAGGTCCAAACGTCCTCAGGTCCAAACGTCCTCAGGTCCAAACGTCCTCAGATCCAAACGTCCTCAGGTCCAAACGTCCTGGGATCCAAACGTCCTGGGATCCAAACGTCCTCAGATCCAAACGTCCTCAGATCCAAACCTCTCCTGAACACGGTCATTCACGCCTGATAGCGTCATGTGATTCAGCCCTTTAAACACGCAGGTGATGCAATGTCCAAGTAATTGTGGCATTCCTGAAAGATCAGGGCAACAGGAGCAACCTGCTCCATCAATGAATGTGTTGTTGAAGTGAACAAGAGCCTTGTGTTGCACCTGTGTCCTGCTGCCAACACTTCCTGGAGGAGCAGGTGTAGAGTCAGTCAAGAGACCTCCAAGTCTGTGTTGGCCACATTTCTGTGACGCTTGTGTCTTCTCCACCTGCCCAGGATGAAGAGCAAGACCCCCCCTGCTGAACAGCTTTGCTCAACTCAAGGAGGTGCTCAACAACATTAAAGGTACGTTCACCTACAGACAGCAGCAGGGGTGGCCCTCATGTCTGGAGCTGCAGTCCTCATGTCTGTAGCTGCAGCCCTCATGTCTGTAGCTGCAGTCCTCATGTCTGTAGCTGCAGTCCTCTTGTCTGTAGCTGCAGTCCTCATGTCTGTAGCTGCAGCCCTCATGTCTGTAGCTGCAGTCCTCATGTCTGGAGCTGCAGTCCTCCAGGTCTGGTGTCCTCATGTCTGTAGCTGCAGTCCTCTTGTCTGTAGCTGCAGTCCTCATGTCTGTAGCTGCAGCCCTCATGTCTGTAGCTGCAGTCCTCATGTCTGGAGCTGCAGTCCTCCAGGTCTGGTGTCCTCATGTCTGTAGCTGCAGCCCTCATGTCTGTAGCTGCAGTCCTCATGTCTGTAGCTGCAGTCCTCATGTCTGGAGCTGCAGTCCTCCAGGTCTGGTGTCCTCATGTCTGTAGCTGCAGTCCTCATGTCTGTAGCTGCAGTCCTCATGTCTGGAGCTGCAGTCCTCATGTCTGGAGCTGCAGTCCTCATGTCTGGAGCTGCAGTCCTCCAGGTCTGGTGTCCTCATGTCTGTAGCTGCAGTCCTCATGTCTGTAGCTGCAGTCCTCATGTCTGGAGCTGCAGTCCTCATGTCTGGAGCTGCAGTCCTCATGTCTGTAGTTGCAGTCCTCCAGGTCTGGTGCTGCAGTCCTCTCGGTCTGTAGTTGCAGTCCTCCAGGTCTGGTGCTGCAGTCCTCGTGTCTGGAGCTGCAGTCCTCCAGGTCTGGTGTCCTCGTGTCTGTAGCTGCAGTCCCCGTGTCTGGAGCTGCAGTCCTCGTGTCCTGAGCTGCAGTCCTCCAGGTCTGGTGTCCTCGTGTCTGTAGCTGCAGTCCCCGCGTCTGTAGCTGCAGTCCCCGCGTCTGTAGCTGCAGTCCCCGCGTCTGTAGCTGCAGTCCCCGCGTCTGTAGCTGCAGTCCTCGCGTCTGTAGCTGCGTCCCCGCGTCTGTAGCTGCAGTCCTGTGTCTGTAGCTGGAGTCCTCATGTCTGTAGCTGCAGTCCTCATGTCTGTAGCTGCAGTCCTCGCGTCTGCAGCTGCAGTCCTCGCGTCTGCAGCTGCAGTCCTCATGTCTGTAGCTGCAGTCCCCGCGTCTGTAGCTGGAGTCCTCGCGTCTGTAGCTGCAGTCCTCATGTCTGTAGCTGGAGTCCTTGCGTCTGTAGCTGCAGTCCCCGCGTCTGTAGCTGGAGTCCTCGCATCTGTAGCTGCAGTCCTCATGTCTGTAGCTGCAGTCCTCGCGTTTGCAGCTGCAGTCCTCATGTCTGTAGCTGCAGTCCCCGCGTCTGTAGCTGGAGTCCTCGCGTCTGTAGCTGCAGTCCTCATGTCTGTAGCTGGAGTCCTCGCGTCTGTAGCTGCAGTCCCCGCGTCTGTAGCTGGAGTCCTCGCATCTGTAGCTGCAGTCCTCATGTCTGTAGCTGCAGTCCCCCCCGCGTCTGTAGCTGGAGTCCTCGCGTCTGTAGCTGCAGTCCTCGCGTCTGCAGAGCCAGCTGTGCTCCATCAGCGATCCAGCTGTGCTCCAGACATATGAGGCCTTCCTGCCATATCTGCAGCATGAATCCAACTGTGGGCATCTAGCAGGAACCCTGGAGAGGGACCTCCTCCGTGGCCTTCAGGTCCTCCACATTGGGAGGGTTGGCAGGTCCTACAGCTCAGTGGTTAGAACTTCCTGAGCATCTGCAGGAACGCCATCGTTGGAGCCCCAGTTCAGCTCCCGCCACGGCCTCCGTCCTCGGGGAGTTCCTCTGCCTCAGATGGACAGGTGCTGCTGGCTGGGGGGGTCTCACATTGGTTCCCCTGACTCTGCCTCTGGCTTCTCTTGTGACTCCTTTCCTCAAATGCTCATGTTTGATTTTCATGAAGAACGAAAAAGTGCCGTTCAAAATAACTTTTGTTGGACAGGCTGGTCCAGCCAGCTGGGCTGGTGCTGGACACCACAGGCTGCTTGGTGGAAAGGTGCTGCTGTGTACTGTACACTGTGGGTGGGCTGTGCTGCTGCTAATGCTAATGCTGCTGCTAATGCTGCTACTGTAGCTGCTGCTGCTGTAGCTGTAGCTGCTGTAGCTGCTGCTGCTGTAGCTGCTGCTGCTGCTGTAGCTGCTGTAGCTGTAGCTGCTGTAGCTGCTGTAGCTGCTGCTGCTTGCTGTAGCTGCTGCTGCTGTAGCTGCTGCTGCTGTAGCTGTAGCTACTGTAGCTGCTGCTGCTGTAGCTGCTGTAGCTGTAGCTGCTGTAGCTGTAGCTGCTGCTGCTGTAGCTGCTGCTGCTGTAGCTGCTGCTACTGTAGCTGCTGCTACTGTAGCTGCTGCTGCTGTAGCTGCTGCTGCTGTAGCTGCTGCTGCTGTCGCTGCTGCTACTGTAGCTGTAGCTGGTGCTGTAGCTGCTGCTACTGTAGCTGTAGCTGCTGTAGCTTCTGCTACTGTAGCTGTAGCTGCTGTAGCTGCTACTGTAGCTGTAGCTGCTGTAGCTGCTACTGTAGCTGTAGCTGGTGCTGTAGCTGCTACTGTAGCTGTAGCTGCTACGGTAGCTGTAGCTGCTGCTGTCGCTGCTGCTACTGTAGCTGTAGCTGCTGTAGCTGCTACTGTAGCTGCTCCTCCCTTCCAGCAGTTGTGTGCAGTTCCAGAATCTTCTGTCCTTTCTTTGACCGTGTTCTTTCCCTTCTCCCTCCCAAACCCGTCGTCTGTGTTCTGTTGTCACTAGCATGATTGACAGGAGCATGTGAGCCCTGGTTACAGAGTAGTGCAGCTGGGAGTATATCATCTGCAGTTTTAGCTGTGTAAATATAGAAGGGAGTCTTGTCAAGCAGAGAGATAAATTGTTCTGGGAAAGGAAGTGTTGTCTTCTTTCTTAAAGCAAGGAATTTTCTCCAGCTCTTTCTCCTCTCCGGCTCCAGGAGCTGGATCCATGACAGGCCACATGTTGAGACGCCTCAGCCTGAGCAGCCAGTGCAGGAGCAGCCAGAGGGGGTTGGCTTTGACCAGGGATCTCCTCCTGCTTTGCTCATGTCCCTGGCTGGTTTTACCTTCATCCCTCCCTCCATCTCCACCTCTGCTTTGTTGTCCACGTTCTGCTTTGATCTTTCTGGTTGCTAGAGTTCAGTTTGTCTCTGCACTCTGCTCTCATAAACGCCTCTTTTGAAAGTCTTCATGTCAGTGTAGAGAGCTGTGAGGGCACGGAGCACGGTGACGTGCACCACAGGGGCATCTTGATGAGTCCATATTTCTCTTGCTTGTAGCTGCCCCCCCCCCCCATTGGAATCAGACCGCCCAGAAGTGCACCAACGATGGTTTCCACTGTTTTTGTCCTTTCATAGTTTACTTTAGTGTCACATCCCAAAACGTGCTGGAGTCATTTCAGGAGTGGTCTGGATGTAGGAGCTTCTGGAGGAGCTGGTTTGGGTGTCAGAGCTTCCGGAGGAGCTGGTCTGGATGTAGGAGCTTCTGGAGGAGCTGGTTTGGGTGTCAGAGCTTCCGGAGGAGCTGGTCTGGATGTAGGAGCTTCTGGAGGAGCTAGTTTGGGAGTCAGAGCTTCCGGAGGAGCTGGTTTGGGAGTCAGAGCTTCCGGAGGAGCTGGTTTGGGTGTCAGAGCTTCCGGAGGAGCTGGTTTGGGTGTCGGAGCTTCTGGAGGAGCTGGTTTGGGTGTCGGAGCTTCCGGAGGAGCTGGTTTGGGTGTCGGAGCTTCTGCAGGAGCTGGTTTGGGTGTCGGAGCTTCTGCAGGAGCTGGTTTGGGTGTAAGAGCTTCTGGAGGAGCTGGTTTGGGTGTCAGAGCTTCCGGAGGAGCTGGTTTGGGTGTCAGAGCTTCCGGAGGAGCTGGTTTGGGTGTCAGAGCTTCCGGAGGAGCTGGTTTGGGTGTCAGAGCTTCCGGAGGAGCTGGTTTGGGTGTTGGAGCTTCTGCAGGAGCTGGTTTGGGTGTCGGAGCTTCTGCAGGAGCTGGTTTGGGTGTCGGAGCTTCTTCCATCTCCTGTCTGACCTGCACAGTTTCATTAGAGGAGCATGCAGCGCTCTGTTGCTGTTGTGTTGCTGTTGTGTTGCTCCCCAGAGACGCACACAGCTAGTTGAGTTCCACCGGCTGCAGCAGCCATGGAGCCTGAGCTTCTCACATCTCTTCTCTCCGTGCACGTTCTCTCCTGAAGCCTCTTTGTTGCACGGACGCTGAGCTCTTTGACAGGTGTGTTGAAGAAATGCTGCTCCTAAATCCCTTCATTTCTATTCATACCCCTGCAGGTTTAAAGCTCCTCAGCCCCCCCAGACATAAAGGCAGTGCGGTCGTTGACCGACAGCCTTCTCCTCTTTATCCAAACTGGAATGAAATTCAGCAGCACACCTCTAATTGGCTCCAATCAGCAGCACAGCAGCAGCTGGAGATAACAGGAGGAACGAGCCTGTGTTTGCAGAACAATTGGAGAGAACATGATCCCACAGTTGACCTGCCTCACCCCAACCCAAAGAACCTCTCTCATTGGATCCAATAATCATATCAAGTCTGAGCAGCTAATAATAATTACGTGGTTGTTCATCAAAAGGCTCCTGTAAAGGCTGAGGCACCTGTTTCAGTCACCTTTACCTCTATTAGTGGGTCAGACAGAGACGCCACACAGGTGACCACTGGTTGATCCAGGCCAGTCCTGAGCACGAGACGGCGAGAGCAGCGCCGTCACCTGAGGAGGTGAACACTGGTGCACGCAGCGGCGGCTTTGTTTTGAACCTAAAAGTGCCGACAGCAGGTCACCTTGAACACCTCTGGTTCTGTTGCCACGGTTGCTGCTCACGCTCAAACGTCCAGCTGTTTGGAGCTGGATGCAGCGTCCCTCACTTCCTGATCCGGACCCGCCGGCTGGACGATCGGGACCCGCCGGCTGGGCGATCCGGACCCGCCGGCTGGGCGATCCGGACCCGCCGGCTGGGGCACCAGGTCGCTCTGGAGCAGTAGAATCATCATTTGGAATCAGGGTCAGAGACAGAATCGCCTGAGTAGCCCCGAGTCAGGCCTGAACCTCCCTGCAGGTTCCGGGCAGCCGATCGGGCTCAGATTCAGGTCACAGCTCCTGGAGGTGGGTGAGGGTTCGGGTACTCCTCCACTGGGCCACAGCTGACGGGCTGCCTTAGGGTCAAGGCAGCGTCTGTGTTGTTTTAGGCCCCAGCTGTGGTTTTTCTTGAAGAGCATGATGGGCCTCTGGGGGTCACAAGCCAGGCCCTCCACAGCGGGTCAGTTATTCCCCCTGTGCACCCCACAACCCCCCTTCTCCTCATGTTACGTGATCTTCACACATATATCGGTCTGGGGCTGCTGGAGGCCGCTGGCACATGCCGAGCTCGGTGCAGAGTCATGATCCATGTAGCCGAGTCATGCTAATACTGGTGAAGGTGCTCTGAGGGACGGTCCGCCCCCAGACACGCTTCACATGTCCAACCAGTTGCCCCGGTGTCTCATAGCATGAAGCACCACAGAGGCTAAGTTCTTCATCTGGCTGGCGACCCGTGAAGGGTTGAACACTAAACATTTAGAGAAAAGTGAGTATTTAGGTGTTAAAGGTTGGGGTGGAGGTGTTACTGATATAATGCAGTGAACATCAATAGTGTCCTGTTATTGGAGGCCCAAGATGTGACAGCGTTCCAGGCCTGGGCTCTCAGTTCCAAACGTCCCAGTGGTCCATGGACAAGGCCCCCCCTCCCGCAGGCCACCACCTAGCTTTGGTGGGAGCTGTAAATCTGGCCAGTTAAGTGTCCTAACCAGGAACTGACAGGCAAGGCTTAAGTCCAGTGTGAAGGGGGTGCAACTGTTATCCTGATTCCGAGCCTCTCAACAATGTGCTGAGTGGATGGAGAGTCCCAGCAGAGGGTTATTAATCAGGCTGGGAGGGTGGAGCTTTGGTGGGGGGTCTGGCTCAGACCGGGACCAAGCACAGGGTTTGGTGCTGGAGACTGCAGAGGATGCTGCCAAGGATTGGGGTTTATGGGCAGGAAGAGTAGGCACGACATGAAGAAGCAGGTGGACCTGCTGCACCAGACCACAAGGAGGGGCTTCTGAAGGCCTCGTTAAGAGGCTTTTATATAGATTTACATCCAATTGCTAGGCTTTAAATGACTTAGCTAAGGCACGTAGTCATTTGCTGTAAACAAAAACGGCAGCAAACGACTCGGAGGTAATGAACATAAGAATTAAAATCACAATTTAAGTCGTTTAAAATCACAATGCACGGCCTTGACAGACCAGTTTCACCTGGAAGACCTGCTTCAATGAGAGAGAAAGGCTGTCCAGCATCACTTTGTCGTCACGGTTTAGCCTTTTTAGCGTCAAACACCTGCTGATATTGTGTTAGCATTAGCACTTAATGGCTGCTACCACCACGTCCTGGTACTCTTCCAACACGGCCTTGTCACTGTGACGACAGGCGAGCTAGAACATGTGGCATGTTAACACGTCTGTAAAAACCATGTTTGAAAGGTGTTCAGCGAACTCACGGAGACATGCTAGCTCCCTCTTCCCTCAGATTGTAGAGGACCAGGGCTGTGTTCCTCTACAGTCTGGGACCAGAGGACCAGGGCCGTGTTCCTCTACAGTCTGGGACCAGAGGACCAGGGCCGTGTTCCTCTACAGTCTGGGACCAGAGGACCAGGGCCGTGTTCCTCTACAATCTGGGACCAGAGGACCAGGGCTGTGTTCCTCTACAGTCTGGGACCAGAGGACCAGGGCCGTGTTCCTCTACAATCTGGGACCAGAGGACCAGGGCCGTGTTCCTCTACAGTCTGGGACCAGAGGACCAGGGCCGTGTTCCTCTACAGTCTGGGACCAGAGGACCAGGGCCGTGTTCCTCTACAGTCTGGGACCAGAGGACCAGGGCCGTGTTCCTCTACAGTCTGGGACCAGAGGACCAGGGCCCTGTTCCTCTACAGTCTGGGACCAGAGGACCAGGGCCCTGTTCCTCTA
This sequence comes from Takifugu flavidus, assembly GCF_003711565.1. Lineage (NCBI taxonomy): Eukaryota > Metazoa > Chordata > Actinopteri > Tetraodontiformes > Tetraodontidae > Takifugu > Takifugu flavidus. Next base: position 2,045 of record NW_026622157.1, on the reverse strand, counting down.
CAGTCTGGGACCAGAGGACCAGGGCCGTGTTCCTCTACAGTCTGGGACCAGAGGACCAGGGCCGTGTTCCTCTACAGTCTGGGACCAGAGGACCAGGGCCCTGTTCCTCTACAGTCTGGGACCAGAGGACCAGGGCCGTGTTCCTCTACAGTCTGGGACCAGAGGACCAGGGCCGTGTTCCTCCACAGTCTGGGACCAGGGCAGCCTGAGGCCCTGCTCCAGAAAGGGTGCATGTGTTGACATCCGTAGCTGCAGAGTGCTGATGCATGACACACGCTGCTATTGTTGGTCCACCACGCGGTCTGAAGGTGTCAAGTGTGGGTCTTCAAAGTGTCAATGAGCGCGGCTCCACGTTCAGCCTCCTATGAAAGACAAAGTTAGTGATTATGGGAATCTGTTGACATGAAGGAGATTCATGCACGTGGATATTTTTAGCTTGTCCTCACTAATCTGTCATCAGAGACTAAAGCTGAAGCTTCTAATGACACGTTAGCAGTGCAGACTTAATCACTCTACGATACGATACTATACAATGCTTTACGATACAATACGATACTATACGATATGATACTATACGATACGATATGATACTATACGATACTATACGATACTATGCGATACGATACTATACAATGCGATACGATACAATACAATATATGATACTATACAATACGATACGATATGATACTATACGATACTATACGATACGATATGATACTATACGATACTATGCGATACGATACTATACAATGTGATACGATACAATACGATATATGATACTATACGATACTATAATATACGATACTATACAGTACTATACTATACGATCCGATACTATACGGTACTATACAGTACTATACTATACGATCCGATACTATACGGTACTATACAGTACTATACTATACGATCCGATACTATACGGTACTATACGATACTCGTATATATGACTTAATAATGGTAATAAAAGCATTTCTAAAAGCATTGGGATGTTTAGATGTCAACTGTGGAGGAATATCGGGGTGTAAACACACATTCCACAAGTGTTGGTCGTGAAGGGAAGATTTATTGTGCTAAAAATACTGGTGCGTTAGTATTGCTCAGAGGCTCCGTCCTGCTGCTGCGCTGCTCAGCTCTTAAGCCTCCGGTGGAGCAGCCACAATCCAGCTGGCTTGATGGACGGGGCTAATAAACCGCTCAGCACACACACACACACACACACAGACACAGACACGCACACACACACACACACACACACACACAGACACGCACAGACACACGCATGCATGCAGATGCACACACACACACACACATGCATGCAGATGCACACAGACACACACACACACAGACACACACATGCATGCAGATGCACATAGACACACACACACATGCATGCAGATGCACACAGACACACACACACAGACACACGCATGCATGCAGATGCACACACACACACACACGCATGCATGCAGAGATGCACACACACACACACACATGCATGCAGATGCACACAGACACACACACACACATGCATGCAGATGCACACAGACACCACACACAGACACACACATGCATGCAGATGCACATAGACACACACACGCAGACACACACATGCATGCAGACGCACACAGACACACACATAGACACACACATGCATGCAAATGCACACAGACACACACATAGACATAGACTACACATGCACACCCACACATGCATGCAGATGCACACAGACACACCACACGCACGCAGAACACACATGCATGCAGATGCACATAGACAACACACACACGCAGACACACACATGCATGCAGATGCACACTAACACACACGCAGCACACACACATGCATGCAGACGCACACTAACACACACATAGACACACACATGCATGCAGATGCACACAGACACACACATAGACATACACATGCACACACATAGACACACGCAGACACACACATGCATGCAGATGCACACAGACACACACATAGACACATGCATGCAGATGCACACAGACACACACATAGACACACACCCACACCACACACACAGA